>NW_007247235.1:185630-205720 GCF_000164805.1 Carlito syrichta | reverse complement strand
CTTCTGCCTCAGCCTTCCAAGTAGCTGGAACTACAGGCATGCACTACCACGCCTGGCTAAGTTTTTTGACTTATTGTAGAGATGAGGTCTCACCAAGTTGCCTGGGCTGGTCTCAAACCCGTTGGCTCAGGCAATCCATTCTCCTCGGTCTCCCAAAGTGCTGGGGATTACAGGCTGAGCCACCGAGCCCGGCCAACTTTATTCTTTACATTCAGCCTATGAATGTAATTTCAGCTGAGAATGAGTATGTTTTTGCATTGTAATTTGGTCACATGTAGACAGTGTCTATGATGTAGCTTTGTAAGTTTAGAAAATGCTAGAATAGCTAGCAGCTACCATAGAGAAAACCTGAATCTCTTGACCCTTTGCGATGGTAGTGTGGTAAATTCTGTCTGAATTGGATCAGTGTACTTTGGGTAGGAGCCTGGAATCTGGAACTCCTGGCCTCAAGGGAACCTCCTGCCTGTGCCTCCCAAAATGCTGGGATTTCAGGTGTGAGCCACCACATCCAGCCAACTGGAGTCTGGAATCTTAAGAGTTTTTTTGAATTTATAAGTTTGTGAAATCGAGTTGTAGGGAAAAATTCTGCCAATTTTCTAGAGTAGCAGGGACCTATAAGAAAGAAAAGGCCTAAAGATAAGAACTGTCTGGGCACAGTGGCTCATGCCTGTAATCCCAGCACTTTGGGAGCTGGAGGTGAGAGGATTGCCTGAGCTCGGAGGTTTGAGATCAGCCTGGGCAATTTGGTGAGACCTTGTCTTTACAATAAAATAAAAAAATTAGCTGGGCATGGTGGTGTGAGCCTGTGATTCCGCCTACTTTGAAGGTTGAGATGGAAGGATTGTCTGAGTCCAGGAGGTCGAGGCTGTGGTGACTGAGATTGTGCCACTGCACTCCAGCCTGGGTAGCAGACTGAGACTAACTCAAACACACAAAAAAGATAAGAACTAAGCCTAAATAAGTAGATTTTTATTTGAGGGGTGAAGGAAACAGGATTAAATTTAGGTCAAGAATTTCAAATAGGGTAGATGGCAGGCATTTCTCTTGAAAAATGATTAAGAATGAGCATTTTTCTATATTATTGTTTCATTTTTTTACTTTCCTCAAATTTCCTGTAGGTTTTTCCTCTCTTACTTCCATCTCCTCACCTAGATTCCCAGTTGACAGTGCTCCCTGTATCACTGAAAAAGCAAGCAGTCAAAAAAGAACTTCCCCAAACTCCTACCATCATACCTGCCTACCTTCTTGCATCTGTTTATTCCTGTCAATGTGGATGAGCTGTTTGTTCTCCTATCTTAGGCCTACCCTGACTTGTAGCTAGATCTAACTCCCTCCTACCTACTTAAGGACATTGCTTCAGCATTTCTTCCCTCTCTTTTCTGTATCATCACTTTTTTCCTGACTACTAGAGTATCCCTGTCAGTATATAAACATGTCATTTCTCCCATCTTAAAAACTAACTAAAAAGAGAGAGAAAGAAAAACCAGTTTTCTTTATCCCCCATTCTCCAGACAGCACCAAACTTCTCTGCTTCCCTTATAGCAAAACTTGAGTTGTACATACTTGCTACTCTTATTTCGCTCCTCACATTCTTTCTTGAATAATGTGTTTTAGTGAGACTATTTGCCTTTGCCTCTCTAATGAAAGTACTCTTATCAAAATCATCTATAACTCTACATTGCTGAATCTAATGCTCATTCTCAGACTTTATGCTCATTCTCAGACTTTATCTTACTTGACCTGTTACAGTGAAACACAATGAATCAATCTTTTCTTTTTGGAGTATCTTTATTACCTGGCTCCCACAACACCAGTGCTTTTGATTTTTCTTCCAACTTCAACTAGCTATTGCTTCTTAGTTTCCTTTGCTGTTTTTTGTTTTTGTTTTTGTTTTCCCCATCTCCAGTCTTTCCATATTGGAGTGTCCCGGGAGCTTAGGCTACAGACTTCTTTTTTATCTTGCTTTTCACTTGCTCTTTTGGTGATCTCTTTTTGTCTCATAGCTTTAAATAAGATCTATATACTGATAACTTCCAAATTTGTATTTCTTGTCCAGAGCTTTTCTCTAACCTGCAGAATCTTATAACCCTGACTGGCTACTTGACACTTGGATTTTCACACATTTGCTCTTCCCCATATCACTTAATAAGTCTTCTTCATATCACTTAATAGCAATTCCATCTTTCTAGCTATTGAGGCCAAAAACTTTATAGAAATCATTGACTCCCCTCTGTCATCCTTGATTACTCACTCCATCGGCAAATTCTGTCAGCTCTGCCTTCAAAATATATCTGGGGTTAACATTACTTCCACTGCCAGACACCTGATCCAAGTCACCGTTATCTCTCTCATGAATTATTGTAAGAGTTTCCTAGGTAATCTCCCTGCTTGCACCTTGTGATATTCTTAGTACAGCAGCCAAATTTAGCACATCCCCAAACCAATATTCTGATCTGCACCCCTGTACACACTTACCCAACCCATAAAACCAACCAACAAACCATCTCAGCAAATGACAACTCCATCGATTTCTTCTGGCCAAAACGGTGTGGAGTCAGCCTTCACTCCTGCCTTTCTTATGTAACCTATGTCCAAACTGTGTTGGCACTACTTTGAAAATATACTCAAAATATACCTATTTTTCAGTATCTGCCCCGCTACAACCCTGGTGCAAGTCATCACTACATCTCTCCTGAGATATTGCAATAGCTCCCCAGTTGGTTTTCTTGCTTCCATGCTTGCCCACTATAAACTTTTCTTAGCATTGCATCCAGAGCAGTCTTTTCAAAACAAGTAAGACCATACCACTTCTCTGCTCCAGGCCTCCTTTGGCTATTTATTTTACTTACTGGCGTCCTTACAGTATCATACAAGACCTACAAAGTCTGATCCCAATTACTTCTGAGGCTTTATTTCCTACTTTTCTCCTTGCTCACTCTATGCAGTGACCGTGTTCTTTCTTAGACATTCCAGGGATCCATTTTATTTTATTTTATTTTATTTTATTTTGAGTTGGAATCTCACTTTTTCATCCAGGCTGGAGTGTGGTGGCACGCTCATGGCTACCGCAGCCTCAACCTGATGGGCTCAGGCAATTCTGCCGCAGCCTTTCAAGTAGCTGGAACGACAGGCATGTGCCACCACACCTGGCTAATTTTTTGATTTATTGTAGAGATGAGGTCTCGCCAAGTTGCCCAGGCTGATCTCAAGCCTCTGGGCTCAGGCAGTCCTCTCCCCTCCACTTTCCAATGTGCTGGGATTACAGGCGTGAGCCACCGCACCTGGCCCAGGGACACATTTTCTTCAGGGTTTTTATTTTGTTATTTACTCTGCCTGGGGACACATCTCCCTTAGATAATGTTTGACTCACCTACTTACCTCCTTCAAATCTTTGCTCAAAAGTGTCTTATCAGAGGGCCTTCTGTGACCATTCTATTTTTAAATGCATCCTTTAACCCCACCCCCAAACGCAAGGACTCCCTATCCCCTTTCCTTGCTTTTTCTTTATGAAACTTACAGCTTTATAACATACTATTTATTTTACTTAATGTTTATTTTCTCTCTTCACTAGATTGCACACTTCATGAAGACAGGAATTTTTTTTTTCTTCAGTGCTACATTCTCAGTTCTTTTTTTTAAAAGATGTGGGGTACAATTCAGGGTTATGTATACAAATGTTCGTTATGCAGGTACCCTTGTTTATGAGATGTGTCCCTCTCTCCCCTAGCAGTTTCCATCAACTGCCAATCTCGCCCCCCCAGCCCCAGTTTCCCACTACTGCCAATCCCTTTCTTATAGTATTATAATAACTGTTCAAGGTCCGGTTATGAGTGAGAACATATGGTACTCTGCTCTTTGTTTCTGTGATAGATCACTGAGCATGATCAACTCTAAATCCATCCAAGTTGCTGTGAAGTCCATGTGTTTGTCCTTATTTATGGCTACATAATGTTGCATTGTGTATATGTACCACATTTTTTTTATCCAGTCCAGCTGAGATGGGTAGCATAGTTGGTTCTATGTTTTCGCTATTGTGAATAGAGCTGCAACAAACATGTACGTGCAGGTAACTTTTTGGTAGAATGGCTTGAGTTTCTCCAGGTATATTCCCAATAGGGAGATTGCTGAGTCATATGGAAGGTCAATTTATGGTTCTTTCAGAAATTGCCATACTGACTTCCAAAGAGATTGCACTAGTTTGCATTCCCACCAGCAGTGTAGAAGCGTTCCTTTTTCTCCACATCCTTGCCAGCATCTGTTGTTGTTTATTAATGATGACCATTCTTACTAGGGTTAGGTGGTATCTCAATGTGGCTTTGATTTGCATTTCTCTGATGATTAGTGAGGCTGAGCAGTTTGTTCTTAAGGCTATGCCTGGCACATAATAGGCTCTTAATACATATTTTTTAAATGACGAATAAATTTTTTTTAATTCCAAAAATATCTACATGATTGGTAGTTTCACCTGATGTTGTAATCTTTACTCAGAAAGGTCTTTATGAATCATTTTGCTTTATTTTTCTTTCCTTCATTGCCATTGTGATTTGGGGCAAATTTAATTTAATTTCTCTGGTCAACAGTTTTATCTTGTAAAATTGGGGGTTACGCTAAGTGACTTCCATCTCTTGTGTGGCTTTAACATTCTGTGAATTTTAATTATGCTTTATAATTTTAATCTCATTCTCATTTTTTAATTCACTCACTTTTCATGCTGAGGTTTTAATGGTCGATTTTACTTGTGAACAGTGAGATAAAGATGGGACAAGTGTTTATTCTTCTTTACTATGATTCCAGCACAGATCATGTTGTCAGAGTAGATACAATTTCTACAGGTCGATGTGGAAGAGGAGGGCAGAACAGAAGGGTATAGGAGAGTATGGGCATGAGTCTAGCAAGAGAGGCACAACCCCATGAAAGCTTAGCTTTGGCTCTTACCCAGAAGGGGGCTTTATTGATTTCCAGAATCCATGCCAAGAGATGGAACTGTGTATGTGATAGATGCAATTCCCGGATTATGGTAGAAGCAGGAAATATTCATATATCAGTTTAACTGTAATAACCATTAAAAAGCATATATGACATGTTTTCCTAGGCAGGCCAGTCTGAAACAGCTTGTTCCAATTGCTTTGATTTAGTAAACTTCTATGTCCTCTCCCTTGCATTGTTTCAGTATATTACTTAATTGTCCAGTCCTCATTCTTACCTACTTAGTAGTCCTTTTATGATGGGCAGGAATAAGACTGTCAGCAACTTTCTTGGCTAGCCCCTGAGTGCGGAGGCTAGAAACTGCTGCTTTCGTATCATCTCATTTAAGGTGTGGTAAAGATGGTAGCAGGTATTATTTTTCTGTGCTTATCTACTTAGATTCTAATTTTGGAAACCAAATATTTAGTTTCTAAGTATAGTGAGCATAATCTGCTTTGTGTCCCATCTTGGGCATTTTTTTCATGCTTCTTAGGAAAAGCATTTGGGAGATTGGAAATGTTATAGAGGAAGACAAAAGCAAATGTCCTCCTAGTACGCTGGGCCCATTCTGCTGAACGAAAGACATTAAATACATTGACTTAGATTTTTAAAGCCCTCTTAGGGTGGAAATGAAGTATCTGTCTCTGGCCCTGGCCTTGCTCTTAGTAGTATTACTGACCACTATTAAAGTGGTATACCAAGGAGAAGTCAAATTGATTCCTTTTGATTAAGACAACTTGGTGTTATACCACATGAGTTATCTTTTCTAGTTTTCTCTTATAAAATCAGGGGGTTATGCTAAGTAATCTCCCAAGATGAGATTATTCTTGATAGAAGTTACCACTCAATTCTTTCCATAGATTTTCCCCATGTTCTCAAGTCTATAGCAGTGATTAATGGATGAACTTATTAGACATAGTCATCATCTGAACTCACGAATCCATTTTGGTATCATTAAAAATGAAAGAAGCAAGCATTGTATGCCTCTTTATGTAATGTAGTAGGAAACATGCAAATGCTTTCTATAAAGTATTTTTGCCCCCCCCAAAAAGGGGGGTTGAAACTGAATGTAATCAAAGACCTTTTAGCCTTCCTCATCTGGGTTCTGGGAGAAAATTAAACCCTAATGTTCTAAGGATCCATTGCATGAAATAAATTAATTAACTTCTATTCCTCTAGAATAGTACTAGTTTTGTACCATCCTTGAGGGAACTGAGAAAATCGTCATTCAGATCATTTTCTGGTTTAAATGTTAATAATATATAAAGAGAAGAGCCATGAGGATTCCATTTTAGGAAATAGAGACAGAGAAGGAAACAAGTTAAATTATACCATGAGGAAGCAGAAATACAGAATATGGATGATTTTATAGGAAAACTGATCCAATTTCTTCAGCATAAGAAGGGCTTGAATTTTAAGAATGAGGAGATAGTTCTAGGTTAAGACAGATTTATAGTAATGACAAACACCAGATAGAATGAATGGACCTTGTTTGGATCCTCATGTAAAGAAGCAGTCTGAGAAAGTTTTATGCAGTCTAAGTTTGATGTGATCATAGGAATTTGAATAGAATCAAAGTAATTCATTTTGTTAGGTAAGATGATGGCATTCTGGTTATATATATCTGTACAGAGATGGATACTGATATCTGAAAATATCTATAAAGAGATGGAGACTAAATTATATATGGCTGAACTTATGTTTGAGATTTACTTTAAAATAATTTTATTAAAATGGGAAAAAAAGATGGATATATCTTTTTGATAGATATATCTAAGTGTAGCAAAACCTTGATAATAGTGAACCTAGACAACGGGTTTGTGGGAGTTTTCTCATGCTAGTCACTCTATTTTTGTATATGTTTGAATTTTTTAAAGTAATTTGCTTCAAAAAACTTAAGCCTGTAATGATAGTATAACTGTCCTCTTCATCCTCCCAAGTAACAGAAGGTTTGGTGGGAAAGTAGTATTCCTTAGTTCTGGAACTTCTAACAGAGCTAGTTATTCTTAAGCGGTGACTGGAACCTAGAGGCTACAGTGTTTTGTGGTCTTTCTATAAGAAAGACTGATTTATTCCAGAGACTAGATCTGTACAGAAGCTCCCTAATAAAGTTCTCACCCTGAATAAACAAATAGAAACCTAGTCATCTGGTTTTATGAAATGTAACTGGTGAATTCCCAGGCATTTAAAAGTTGAGAAATCAAGGATGAAAGACCATGGAGAACATTAGGATAGAAATGACAAAAAGAAGAAAATGGTAATTTAGCAGATTAAAGCAGCTTTGAAATCAGAATGAGATGAGGGTAAAGAGAATAATTGTGTGGTTCAGTTCAGGAATGGTAAAAGTCATTTCTATCACTCTGAATAGTCTCTAGAGATTGAAACATTGCTCTTTGTTGTCAAAGCTCTTGCTCAGTCCTCAAAGGCCCTGTTCCTGTGGGATAATCTGTACAGTTGTTAAAATTGTGGTCATAGTTTAAATTCTGGTTCTACTGCATATTGACTGTGTGGCCTTAAGACCATTGCTTAGGCTCTCTAAGCCTCAGTTTTGTTAACATCAGAAAATAGGAAAAGTAATAGCACTTACTTCATAGAGTTATGAGAAATCAATGAGATAGTGTATATACAGAAGTTGGCATACTGTCTAGCACATGGTAAGTACAATAAATGGACAGAAGTACTGTCTCCATTATCATCACCAGCACAATTATATGTCCTCTGTCCTACTTATCTGAATATTTCTACTTGTTCGATGTAGTTCTTCTTGTTTAATAATTCAAGAGGCAAGACTGCCTTCTCTTACAGTGGCTGCAGGTGGAATCCTTGATATTTTAGCTGGACCGAGCTAGTTCAGCACAGGAACACAGGGGCAACCAATTTGACCAAATTACTACTTAAGAGGAGTTTTCTGTGTCCCTAGGTTACCATGATATTAGCATTTGATTGACATTTGTTCTATTTTTTTCAGCGCTTCATCCTATACTGTGCCTACTTACCACTAAAACCAGATTTTTTTGAAGGTGAAGGTTCAAGGGAAGAGCTTGCAAAATGGATGCGTGTGCCGTTTAAATTGCCTTGTTTTTTGCTCAGCCTGAGGGTTAAATGATGCTTGTGTTTAGATCCTTTCTGGTTCAATGTTGTAGGTACCCTCATCTGACAAGTCCACTCAGTTTATCACATTGCCAAGATTAAATTATGGTTCAGCCAGAGGAAGACGTGTCTACCCTGTTTACCCAGGTGGGCACAGTATTCTCTCTAAGGAGTTCCAAGCATTTGTCATACAGGTGACCAATACAACTTCTTCTGTCACATATTAGGACTTTATATCTTACACATAAAACTTGACTGTGATACAGCTCTGTTTTTTATGGCTCAAGGTCAGGTAGTCTTTTTTCCACATGGCTGTAACTTATGTTCTTACCTTATAAATAACTTGGGTTAGGGATGGTAGATAAGGGAGGCCCAGAAACACAGCTGAGACTGAGAGGGGGATTAGGACTGAGTCAAGGATCAGGACTGAGACTGAGATTAACAATGGAAAATCAAGGGAAGAGGGAGTCTGAAGGAGAACAAGATTGGAACTTGAGCCAACACAAAAGACATCAGCAGTTCCTCAGTAGCTATATATATATGGGTCTCTGAAAACTATAGGGAGGTGTTTGTTATTAGCTTAGTAGACTTATATTCAGTAGCTCAGGTTGAAAAATCCATTCATCAAGGAGTGTTATATGACACAGGTAAACAATGATAGCTGGAGACTTGGTTAATGTTCTGTATATGTGTATTTTTCTATGCATTACATTTTCTAAACCCCTTACCTACCCCTTACCAAACTACATCTTCCTCTTGATCATTGACAAGATGCAAGTACATAGATAAATAGCTGTTCATGAAACTTAGTTTGGCATTCACTTTTGGAGAATTGATCAAGAATTGGTTGCCTACTCCAGTGTGCCTAAGAATGTTTCTTAAATTTTCCTCTAGGATTCTTATAGTTTGAGCTTTTATATTTGGGTCTTTGATCCATTTAGAGTTGATTTTTGTGTATGGTGATAGGTAGGGGTCCTGTTTCAGTCTTCTGCATGTAGTCAGCCAGTTTTCCCAGTACCATTTGCTGAATAGGTTCTCCACCCCAGTGGTTGTTGGTGGAGGCTTTGTAGAAGATGAGTTGGTTGAGAAATTGAGGTTTTGCTTCCAGAATCTTCTCCTGTTCCATTGGTCTATATGCCTGTTCTTATACCAATATCAGGCTGTTTTGATTGTTGTACCCTTAAAGTTTAAAGTCTGGAAGTGTGATACGTCCTGCTTTGTTTTGTTTGCTGAGGATTGTTTTGCCTATTTATGGTCATTTATGTTTCTATATGAATTTCTATATTGTCATTTCTAGGTCCGAAAAGAATGATGTTGGTAATTTTTTTGTTTGTTTTTTTTTTTTGAGTTGGAGTCTCACTCTGTCACCCAGACTGGAGTGCAGTGGCCTCTCCCAGCCACTGCAGCCTTGACCTGCTGGTATCCAGCAATCCTTCTACCTCAGCCTTCCAAGTAGCAGAATTACAGGCATGCGCTACCACGCCCGGCTAATTTTTTGATTTATTGTAGAGATGAGGTCTCACTGCCCAGGCAGGTCTCGAGCCCGTGGGCTCAGGCAATCCACTCTCGTCAGCCTCCCAAAGGTGCGGGATTACAGGCTGAGCCACTGAGCCCGGCTGATGTTGGTAATTTAATGGGTATTGCATTGAATCTGTAGATTGCCTTGGGTAGGATGGACATCTTAACAATGTTTATTCTTCCAGTCCATGAGCATAGAATATTTTTCCATTTGTTTGTGTCTTCTTTGATTTCTTTGAGCAATGTTTTATAGTTTTCATTGCAAAGGTCTTTCACTTCTTTGGTTAAGGAAGATACCAGGGTATTTCAGATTTTTTGTGTGCATGGCTATTGTGAATGAGATTATGCTTTTTATGTGGTTCTCTGTTTGTTGTTGGTATATAAGAATGCAACTGTCTTTAGCATGTTGATTTTGTACCCTGAGACTTTGTCAAAGTAGGACCTCATCAAATTGAAAAGCTTCTGCAAAGCAAAAGAAACCATCAAGAGAGACAGTCTGGGAGACAGTTCACAGAATGGGAAAAGATATTTGCCAACTGTAAATCTGACAAAGGCCTAGCATCCAGGATCTACAAGGAACTCAAACGTGCTGAAAGGAAAAAAAACAAACAACCCTGTTAGAAAGTAGGCAAAAGATATGAATAGGCACTTCCCAGAAGAAGACATATGAGCAGCCAACAGATACATGAAAAAATGCTCAGCCTCGTTAATCATCAAAAAAATGCAGATTAAAACCACACTGAGATCCTAATTCCAGTCAGGATGGCCATCATCAATAATTCAAAAAACAACAGATGCTGGAGAGGATATGGGAAAAAGGGAATGCTTCTACACTGTTGCTGGGAATATAAACTAGTACAATCTCTGTGGAACACAGTGTGGTAATTTATAAAAGATCTGAAAATCGACCATCCATACAACCCTACATTCCCCCTTCTGGGTATATACTCAGAGGAACTCAAATCACTCTATTAAAAAGATACGTGCACGTGCATGTTCATTACAGCATTATTCACAATAGCAAAAACATGGAACCATCAGTGCTGCCCATCGAAAGTTGACTGGATAATAAAAATATGGTATATATACACGATGGAATATTATGCAGACAAAAAGAAAAACACAATTATGGACTTTGCAGCAACTTGGATGGATTTACGGTCTATAACACTCAGTGATCTATCACAGAAACAAAGATCTGAGTACTACATGTACTCAATCATGACCAGACCCTGAACATTTATTATAATACTATAAGGGATTGGCAGTAGTGGGACACTGCCAGGGGGTGGAGGGGGCCACATAATATCAATAAGGATACCCAATCTCAAACCAGGCAAAGTGGGGACCAAGGGGAGACCCAAACTTTACCTGTATAGTGACCACTTATGTACCTAACCCTGAATTGTACCCCACATCTTTAAAATAAAGATAAAGAAAATAATAAATTTAAAAAATAAACTTAGTTTGACTCCAGAAGTAAGATACAATTGGATCCATATCACTACTGCCTGACCCACCAAGGCAGCAGGGGATAGGGAATTTGTTTAGGCTATGATATAGTAGGTAGTTTAGGTCTGTATATGATATGCAGGAAGTAGGTTGTAATGCTCATTTAAAGATACACTGCTTTGAATTAGTGAGCCACTTATCCTAGCTACCATCATGCTTCATGCTTCTATGTTTGCCAGGAACCCTTCCTCAATGGAGTCGTTGGGACTGTAAGCCTTGCCAAGTTAGGGTGATATATAGGGAGATTCACTGGGATTGGTTCCAAGTTGGATATTGCCCCTACATGAGTCACATGGGGTTGAATTTGGCTTCTCCTTGGAACTCCAGTGCTGGCTAAGAGCATTTAGGTCCGGTGGCAGGAGAGTCTTTTAGTATTAACAGGCCTTGTGTTTGCCTGAAGTGCTCTTCAAACTTCCAGCCTTAAAATTCTAATAACTCTTAAGACAAAGTACTACTATCACCTTCTCTATGAAAACTTACCAGATTTACCCCATTAAGAAGCAATTGTTCCTTCATAGTATACTACTTGTAACTCTGTCTAGCACATTGATTTCTTGCCTTACATAATAATTGCTTACATATGTTAAAAGATAATTTTCAGAAAAAGATAATGACTCATACAGATATAAAATGAACTTGTGTTAAAGGTTTTATTTAATTCATGAAGGAAATAAGTAGACATTGTAACTGGTTCCAAAGAAAAGGAAAAAAAAAACAGATTTATATGGATAAAGAAATGTTGGATTGAATATGAAAATGGAGGCAAAACTGGTCTTTTTCACATTTATCTCCAATTTGCAGAATTGTAAGATAATTCCAGAAGAACTATAGGCTAAAATTAGACAACTTTGGAGGGTGTCCTCTACACAATGCATAATTTTCCACTGAAACAATTTATTAAAAATAGTTTCCCGTCTGCCAGGGGAGGGCAGGGCGGGATTGGCAGTAGTGGGAAACTGTCGGGGCAGGGGAGGTGGGGCACACCTCATCAACAAGGGTACCTGCATAATGAACATTTGTATACCTAACCCTGAATTGTACCCCACATCTTTAAAAATTTAAAAATTAAAAAAAATAGTTTCCTGTTTTGATAAGAAATAATCTCAAAGAAAGACTATACTTGATCACAAAATAAGGCTGATTTCATTAAATTGGATCTGATTATTTCTGTGTATGCAGCAAGAGTTCATTTGCCATATAAGAAGGCTTATATGGCAAATGAACACTTGTGCTGCACACCAAGTTGCAAGACACGGTGGCTCAGGCCTGTAATTCCAGCACTTTCGGAGGCCGAGGTGAGGGGATTGCCTGAGCCTACAGGTTCTAGAACAGCCTGGGCAACTTGGCAAGACATCATCTCTACAATATATCAAAAATTAGCTGGGTGTAGTAGCGGGCACCTGTAGTTCCAGCTACTTGGAAGGCTGAGGTGAAAGGATCGCCTGAGCCCTGCAAGTCGACGCTGGGGTGGCCATGAACATGCCACTGCACTCCAGCCTGGGCAATGGAGTGAGACTCCAACTCAAAAAAAAAAACAAAAACAAACTTTTCTCTTAGGAATTTCAAACTCGGTCTTGATTCCTGAGCATCGTAGCCTGTCCTTTACATATTTTATGAGAAATATCCACAGTGTACTAGGAGCCAGAGATTTCAGGCCAGTGCTAAAGAGTTTTGCAGAGAAATTCTAGGATGTCCTTCCAGGACAAAGGACAAAAAGAGTCAAGAGTTTTTCCAGATGAGGGGCCTGCTTTAGGGGGCTGCCATAGACATCTAGCAGCAGCATGAATATCTTTAGTCATTACTGTGTTTCGTTGGTTTGTTTATCCAGAACTTCTTTGATCTTAGTAGTAAAACTCTCCCCTTGAAGATTTTATAGTTCTAGCCCATGAAAAGCATCATAGTTCTTGAAGTCACATGCTTATGATTTCTAAACCCAATTTCCATTTTCATTTGATCAACCTGTTCTTCCTGTTTCATTTCTCTTGCTTCACAATGTTACCATAAAAATGTATTCCAAATTACAGAGCTAAGACAGTGTCAGTATAAGTCAGGGAAGTATTCTCACAATCTCTTGAGATTAATTGGTCACAGTGAGGAGGTCGGTCTCACATGCTAAGAAGGAATCTGCCAAGGGAGTGGCCCTTGGCCAACCTGATATCTAGCTTTCCACGATCATCATTGTATGATCAGGCAGTCCTATTCTCTGTGAGTTAAATTTCCTTGTCTGAGGAATGGGAAGGAATATTATCTCTTAGTCATCCAAAGGTGTAGAGGAAGCCGTTTAATAGAAACAGAGTTATAATAGTCTGGAATCTAAGGTACAGTACTGAAATCCATACTGATGAGAGCAAGTTAGGTATTAATATGGGCAGCTGAGCATGTTGCTCCATAGCATATTCTCAGAAGGAAAGATTCATATTTGGAAGGTAAGTTTTTGCCATCTTATTTCTACAATTAGCAAACTGAGAACTACTAGAAGAAACTGAAAGTTGACACATCTTTTTTTTTTTCTATTTTTATAAAATAAGCATAGATCCACAGGGAGTTACAAAAATAGTTCAGAGAGGTCCTGGATACCTTTTACCTAGTTTACCCCAATAGTTAAATTTGACATACCTGTAGTATAGAATCAAAACCAGAAAGTTGGCCATTGCCTTGCTAAGTTATGGTGTGGCCATGTGCTCTTTGAGCTATGGCCAGGCCATGTTTCCTCGCTTTGGTCCCCTTCCCTACCTTGGGGAGGTGAATCTTCTCTCTCTCTTTCTCTATCTCTAACTTACTTTTAAATAAACCATATTTTCTGATCTAACTTCTGTGAAATTCTTTGCATCTTTCATACGGCATTGGATCCCACACCAGACACCCCACATCCCCAGCAGGCCTGACCTAACATTCTGGAGTATGACCTCTAACATTATTGGAGGTTCCATCGAGATCTGCTACTCAAAAAAAGATTTTTTAAAAAGCCCAGAAGGTAGCTGGGCTCGGTGGCTCAGCCTGTAATCCTGCGCCTTTGGGAGGCTGAGGTGGGAGGATTGCCTGAGCTCGTGGGTTCGAGACCCGCCTGGGCAGCGAGACCTCATCTCTACAATAAATCAAAAAATCAGCCAGGTGTGGTAACGCATGCCTGTAATTCCGACTACTTGGAAGGCTGAGGTGGAAGGATCGCCAGAGCCCAGCAGGTCGAGGCTGCGGTGGCCGGGAGTGGCCACTGCACTCCAGTCTGGGCGACAGAGTGAGACTCCAACTCAAAAAAAAAGAAAAGAAAAACCCAGAAAGTTCACATTGGTATAGTATGTGTTTGCCATTTTATCATGTGTTGATTCATGTAAACATCAATGTAATCAAGATACAGAGGTATTCCATCTCTACAAAGATCTCCCTTATGTTACCTTTATAAAGTTATACCTGCACCCTCCTCAGCACCACCATCCTTAACTCCTGTCCATCTCTCATCTGTAATCTCTTTTCTATCTCTATAATGTTGTCACTTTGAGATTGTTATGTAAATGAAATCATAAAATATGTGATCTTTTGAGATTGATTTGTTTCACTTGACATGGTAACATTGTGATCCATCCAAGATGTCTTGTCTATCAATAGTTCATTCCTTTTTGTTGTTGAGTAGCATTTCATGGTATGAATGTACCACAGTTTGTTTAACTATTGTAACCTATTGAAGGACATTTTTGCTGTTTCCAATTTTTTGTTATCACAGATAAAGCTTCTATGGACATTCATGTACAAGTTTTTGTATGGATAGGAATTTTCACTTATCTGGGATAAATGCCCAGGACTGAAACTATAAGTATATGTCCTCCACTGATACCACCCTGTATGTACTCCTTACTGCTGGCCATGTGATCTTCAGTGACACCTTGGTGGTAGGGGTGGAGTACTCATTACCATTGGAAGGTGATGAAAGTGCTGGCTTCCCACTTGGAGTTCTCTGATACCACCCAGGCATTGGGGATAGGGGCACTCTTCCTTATAGCTAGGTGCAAGTAGATGTCCCACCACTTGGCCTTTGCTGGTAAGACTGGAGTGGGACTGCAGTCTTATTTTGCAGTGATATTTGGTTGGAGTAGGATAGTTTTCCTGATCACACCCCTTTCTTGGTCCTTTGGCTAAATAGAGCTAGCCTTTCTTGGATGTTTTTGTTTTGTTTTTGTCTGTGCCACTGGGGCTTCTCCAGCACTCAGTCCAGGATAAGGCAAAAAGCAAACCTAGATAACTTATTGCTGTGTCTTTCCTCAGATTTCAAGGTCCCTAACTATTCTGTCCTTTTTCCACTTTTCAGAGTTTTCTTGTATTTGCTTTATATACAACGCCCATGGTTTTTAGTGGTACTTAGCAAGAAGAATAGGAAGAAGTATATCTATTCCATCTTCATCTAGAACTGGCAGCCTGACAAAACCCTTTTAAATAACTGTTTCTCCTCTAAAAACACAAGTCTGATCATGTCTCTGCCCTTCTTTAAAAGGTCTTATAGCACCCAGCTGCCCAAAGGATAAAATTCCAGCCCTTAATACTGACATTAAAGGTTTTCATTATCTCACCACAAGTAATAACAGTCATGCCTTATGCAGATCCCCACTATGCACATGTACTTGCCAGCTACAAAGGATTTCTCATGCGCCATTTCTTCAATGCACCATGCTTTTTCATGGCTCCTTGTTTTGCGCATGCTAGTACTCATGCAATCAGCTGGCTATACCTTTCTCCTCTTCACTTGGCATTCTTCAAATTCTTCACTAGCTATTCTCCAAACCTGGTTCTTATATTACCTATGGTGAAGCCTTCTGAGACTCTCCCAGAGTTACCTAATCCCTTCTCAGTGCCACCATAGCATACCTCTGAAATCTACTTCTTGTTTGAGTTGATCTCTTCTGCCAAAACCTTTTGGGGTGAGATTGTCTCTACACATCACTGTCCTATTCAGTTGTAACTTCTTTGAGGCCAGGGACTGTGCCTGTCTTCTTCATCTAGGTATCCTTAGCACATAACATTGTGTCTGGCACAGAGTTGGCACTCAACAAATGTTTATTAAATGAGTAAATGAATGAATGGTTACTTTCAGATACTAGAGCAACCGAAATTTGTCCCCAGCTGTGTGACTAGGCTACCTGAGGCTAACTCACTTTTGTTATTACCATATATTCCTTTTAATATTTCCTCTAAGTGAAAAGACTTGGGCAATTACAATAATTTAACCACTTCCCCATCCTGCGTTTGGTTTGTCTTCCTGTATACTTGCTGCCACCACTGGTATCCTAAGGAAATTGACCATTTGAGAGCAGAGAGGCCCTGCTGTTTGGCTGATGTGGTCTCCAAAGCCCATTCTTCAGGCTATTATTAACCATCTGTCTAGTCTTCAACAGACTGAAGCCCTACTTTTGGCCAGTTATGTCAGGGCTGGAACTTTCTTTGCTAAGTATGCCCGAACTTTGGCTTCTATTGAGAAATAAAACCTTTTTGGGTACATTGCCACTTTGGTTATTTATCTTTTGCCTATCTTGTCTGGGAGAAATTTAATAATTACTCTTCTTAGTAAGATTTCAGAGTGTAACATATTTAAGGCAATAATAACTTCTTTCATTTTTATGACACTTTACTCAAACCATACATAGATCCTTGTCAACCCCAAATTATTCAACATGTGTTATTACATTGCTTACAATAACTCAGTTAAATTGTATACACACACACATGGTATTAAGGATTTTGCAGGTCAAATGTTCTATTATACCCATTGATCCTTTTTTAAGGACTCATCCTTTTTAAGGACTCTGATCCTTTGGCCCCTATATTTTGTTTTCATTCATTTTGGCCATTAGTTTATCTCAGCTGTAGTCAATATCTGATTCCAATACTGCATATAAGCTCCTGGACACGTAATAATTGCTCCATTTACCACATCTACTTAATGCAGCCAGGCACCATTACACTTTATATACATAAATTTTTGCAACCACCCTGCAAGGTAGGTGTTATTATCTATATTATACAGGTGAGGGAACTGAGGTTCACAGTAGTACTAAGTATCTGAGCCAGGACTGACTGATTCTAAGCCCATGTTCTTTCCACTACACCACTCTGCCTCTCAATAAAAAAGTCTAATATGAAACTGAATGTTTAAGAGATTGAATAATTGTAATCTTTCCTAATATCCCAATTCTTACCCTCTCAATCAAGACTCTAGATCTTGATTCTAATATGAAAAAGTTATGCTAATCTCTATTAGTAAGACAGAAGTGGGAGGTGGGAAATGTGTTCAAAGAATTATGCTTGTGTGTGATAAAATGTGGAGGTTATGTCACCTAGTGGCTTATTTTCATGGCATTTGTCCTTATTGACTTTCTTAAGTATTCAGGTCCTTTTGTTCCTTTGATAAAACTAAGGAGGACACTTGCTGCCATGCCTAAAAGGGCCTAAACAACTAACTGGCTACTCAAAAAGCCTGACCACACACAGTTGAACTTGCTAGTAATAGGGACTGGTAATTGTGGGTAAAATGGTTTCTTCCTCACAGGTGTCTGATACTAAACCATAGTGAGCATTTTTGACAAATCATAGGGCTATCTACACAAGAATGGAGGATCTTTTCCTTTAGCATTTGGTTTAGTAACTCCTCCCTTCCCTTGTTTCCTTCAGAAACTGTCCACATCCTGCAGGGTTTGAGGGGGTGGCATGTGGACGGTGTCAGGTAGCAGCAAGCAAGAAGGTGAGTCAAGAGTGGGGAGGTTGTGTGTTGTGTAGGTGAATGAAAGGCGTTCCTAAGCCATAATATCCCTCTTTGTCACAACCCACCCCCCCACCTCCCCACCCCCTACTTCACCCCCACCCCCCCCACACACACAGAAAGCAAAGAGATTATCCAGCTCACCTACAGGAGTAAGTGAGAAAGAGTTCCAACATTGGTAGGAGTGCCCCACTGCCATCAGGGATACATGGCTGGAATTCACAGGAAGTAATTCTTTCAGGACTGGCCCAGCCCCCGGCTACTTGTTGGCACACTAAATAACAGCCATACTACCATGAAGGCACATTCTTAATGTCTCTCTGAGAGTCCCAGCCCCAGGCAAGCATGGTACCCTGGGAGGGATGAACAGCTTCTCTAGAGTGACATGACAAATGAGCAGGAGTGACTATCATTCTTGGCTTCTCTCTGTCTGAAATGGAAAGACAGATGTTCCACCCTACTGCAGACTGGAGAGCACCTCTGAAACTCTGGAGACAGTCTCCCATCCCTGGGGTGATGTCCACCTACTCCTCCCAGATAGCATCAAATAGCTTCAGCTACTTCCTTGTCTTATTTAAATCCCAATTTGATCCTTTCCTGTAGTCCCTTAGAAATAAGTGGCTGTCTTTCTGGGGATGACAACTCATTCCTCTAGTTTATTTTCTACCCCTCAAAAAGAGGGTACCTTAATCTGGGGTGCCTGGGATGATTGACCCCAGAACTGGTTCATCAAGTGTTCTGAGACAGCAGGTCCAGGTAAATCAGGGCATCAAGTCACCCTACCCAGATGGGTAATAGCCACCTAATTGACATGTAAAAAATAAATGAATGTACACCTGGGCCCAGTGTAGCCTAAGGATTTGATTTAGCTAGCTGTCCGCTTCTTTGGCGTTTCCCCTCACCCCACCTCGTGGAACACGGTATTTGTGCCTTTCTTCTATTACCTTCTTCTTTCCTCTCTATTCCTTTGCTTCCTGTCCTTAGCTTGTTGCCCTCTTCGTGTCAGCCACTAGATCTGTGCTCCTGACTGCCAGCATTAACAGAGGCTTTGCAACTCTGCTCACCCTCTTTGTCGATTTCAGGACTGGTACCAGCCAAGCCCATTATTCTGGGTCCTAACCTGTCTGGTGGAGTTGTTCCTCCGCTTCCCAGACCTTGCACTTGGGGTCTGGGCACTCCCGGGAACTAGGGGCGGGGTGGGGTTAAGCCTGAAGCAGTGCCCAAACACATTCCTCTTTTTATGTTCTATTAGCAATTTTATTCTCCGGTAGAATACTTCCCTTGCCAGTCCCTGTAGTTGACTTGAGTTGCGTTCACGGATTTCACTATTATCTTCTACTGGTAGGTGGAAACCTGCGGGCTGGAGGCCGTGACTTTGAAGCGCACAAAAGTCCCTGCCTCGCAGCCCCAGTGGCCCTGCACCGCCGCCCGGCTGCTCGCCGGCAGGAGGGAGCGCAGGCGGCTGCGGCACCGCCAGCGCGAGAGCAGGGGGGCGTCAGTGTCTGCGAAGGGCAGCCCGAGGATCCTGGCCGGCCCGATGCTGGTCTGGAATCCGAGCCCGGCAGGAAGCCCCAGCCTGAGCCAAGTGCGTCGCTCCCTGAAAAACCTCCTGCGCGCCCTCCTCCACACTCGGATCGGTGTCAGGTCGCTTCTAGCCCCTAGCGCGCCCCAGTGTCGCGTCCGTGTCAGGGCCCTCCGTCCCTCAGGACAGGAAGCGCTGCGGGACAGCTGCGGGGGGCGGGACGTCACACGGAGCGGATCGCGCTTTCGGTTCCCCGTCGGGGTCCAGGCAGCACAGGGCCGAGAGAGGAGTCCGCGGAAACTCCCAGAACGTCGGTCGCCGGCCGGAGAGCAAGGCACCCAAACACCCAGGTGCTCGCGACCGGACTGGGGGATGGCCCGCCGGTCTGCGCTGGGCCGGACCCCAAGGGCGGTCAGGTGCAAGGGGGCGGGGGCTCCCGTCCTCCGGCTGCGGGGCCAGGGCGGGCCGGCTGGCGGGGCATTTAAACCCCGCTGACAGCCCGTCCGGAACACGCGCCCGGCTCTGCACCCTCCTCTGTCGACGCGGCTTCGGATACCGGTCGGGCAAGATGCGGTCTTCGCTGGCTCCGGGTGTCTGGTTCTTCCGAACCTTCTCCAGGGACAGCTGGTGAGCGGGGCGGGACAGGAGGCGCGCGGCCGGGCAGATCCCCGCGGGCGGGGACCTCCCGGGGCTCGAGGCTCGCCAGGGGGCCCCCCCGGCGGCCCCCCCCCCCCCCCCCCC
>NW_007247235.1:157196-185560 GCF_000164805.1 Carlito syrichta | reverse complement strand
CCTGCGCGCGCGCGCGCGCACACACACACACACACACACACACACACACACACACACACACACACACACACACACGGCACCTGCAGAACGCCGGGACTTGCAGCCCGGGAAACCGAGGCCGGGTTGGGGCTCCTCAGTGACCCTTTTGGTCTCTTGTAGCCCTCGGGTAGCACCAAGGCCAGAGCTCGGTGGTCCTGGGAACTTGCCTTGAGGAGGCGTCCAGTCCTGAGAGACAAACCTGGAAAGGGCACACCTCCCAGAGCAGAGCGGCAGCGGCTCTGCGGCTGGAGGCCCCCCCGACAGTGGAAGAGCTGGCTTCCACGGTGTTTTTCCTGCTGACCATGGGAGGCCACACATGTGGGGCTGGTAGGTGGGGTAGAGAGGTTTCAGCCTCTCTTCCCTGGGGCATTCAAACGCTGGAGCAGTTTGTTCAGTCTGAACACATATTATTTTAATAGTGCTAGTTGCCACCATTTACAAATCATAAAATTTAACAAAAACAGCGAGATTCCTGGCTTCTCTTGAAAAACAGGTGTGACAACACCAGACCTACAATTCCAAATTAAATTAATAGAATTGAGGAGCCACCTTCAGATAAGGTAGATGCTTTTAAGACGACCAGCTTGTCCTGATTTAAAACAGAAAGCCTTTCCCCCACCCTCTCAGTCCTGGGCAATGCAAGATGGTTACCTAGGCACTCTCCAGCTGGTGGCAGTCCTCATTGCTCCCAGACTTCTTCACTCGCTTAGGTTACTCACCTAGTCCTTTTTTAGTCTGGGGCTGCTAAAAGACTTTTTAAAAAAAATATGAAAATCATAACCCTCTTAAGGATATAAAAATGAACATGTGTTAAAGATGTTATTTTACTCATAATAAAGGAGTCAGAAGATATTATAATTGATTCAAAACAGGATGCAGAGAGAGGATGGGGAGTTATTGCTTAATGAGTATGAAGTTTCAGTTTGAGAAGATGAAAAATTTCTGGAGATAGATGGTGGTGATAGATGGTTGTACAATAATGTGAATATATTTAATCCCACTTCAGTGTACACTTAAAAGTAATTAAAATGATAGTTTATGTTATGTATATTTTACCATAATTTTTTTTAAAAGAATCTGGAAACATCCTCATGTATAGATGTAGAATATTGAGGCCAAACTGGCTTTTCCGCAGGTTGGGAGGGAGGATATTGAAACTAGCTCCATAGATATATTTTGCATGATTTATCAATCCAACACTTTAAAGAATTGTGGAATAGTTCAGTAGTCAGTTATCCTTTAGACAATGCATAGTTTTCCATTGACACACACTTTTTTATTCTACAGTTTCCCCATTTTGATTTTGAAAAACATATCCGGAAAGATTATCCTTAATCACAAAATAAAGCTGTTCTTATTAGATTTGATCTGATTATTTGCATAGGGACATCAAGAGTGTTAATTATAAGCTTCTTTAAGTTTGCTTTCCTGGAAGTTTTCATAAGGAATCCTAGATTAGACTTTTAAAAGCCCTTACTTACTTATTGTCCTAAGATTAGGAAGCCAAGCCAAGAAACTATGTCCACAGGTTTTGCCTGCTGTACCTATAAATTTGGCAAATTCTTCTCTTCTCAAGGTCCCCCAAATATCCTAAAGTTTCTGGACCAGCCAGGGAGTGACTTTCCTTTTTGCTTGTAAAGCTGAAAACCCAGCAAACCAGTTTTCTTGGGAGGATTTTATTAGTACTAGCACCATACAGTGAACCTTAATTCCTTAAAGAGGGTTGGTTGTATCTGATTAGATGAGCATCTTGCCAAATAGGCCTTGGGTGCATAACAAAATTTTCCAATTATGGACTGGCAAAAAAAGAGGACAGATTCATATTAAACCTAGGCAAATAACCATATTGCCATGAAGAACAAGGAGACGCAACAAGAGTTTCTGAATTCTGAGGAGTCAGGTAGGGAGAAAACGATATTTACAAATGGTTCACTTTGGTATGAAAGCAGAGTCTACTAAACTGTTATGGGTTAATAAGCTTAAGAAGAAAAAGAAAGATCTTCATATATCCAGAAAATAGAACACTATAATCACATTAACAATATTCCAAACATAGAGGACAGTCATCCCGCATCAGTTCATTCAGTCCCGTGTGATTAGTTTTGTTCTGCTGAATCTTGGGTTAGCATTCTCAAAAACCCATCTGCTTCTTGACTGAAGAGTTTTGGAATTTCTGATTTCAGTCTAGTATGTTCTTAAAGTTGTCTGAGTGGTGCCATCAGAAGCCTGTACCCAAGATTAAGTACTCAATACAGTGTTTTTCTGAGACAGTACTTGATTGTTATAGATAAAAATCCTGCCCTGCCAGGCCCAGTGGCATGCTCATAGTCCCAGATACTCGGAAGTTGAGGCAGGAGGATCATTTGAGCCCAGAAGTTCGAGGCTGTAGTCAGCTATGGTTACACCTGAAAATAGCCACTGCACTCCAGCCTGGGCAAAATAGAGAGATTCTGTCTCTTAAAATCCCCCAGAAAACTCTATCTTATAACTGATTGCTGAGCATTTAGAAAGTATCAGAGTAAATAAAAACTATCTGTGACAAAGAATTTAAAAGCGCTGGTTAACTTATTCTTATTCTTATTATTTCTCATTTTTGCCTGTATTTCTTTTAAATTTTAAAGATGTGTGGTACAATTCGGAGTTAGATATACAAATGTTCATTATGCTGGTACCCTTGTTGATGAGATGTGCCCCGCCTTCGCCTGGCAGTTGATAATTTTTAAAAATTAACATAATAAACCGGGCTCGGTGGCTCAGCCTGTAATCCCGCGCCTTTGGGAGGTTGAGGTGAGTGGATTGCCTGAGCCCGCGGGTTCGAGACCCACCTAGGCAGTGAGACCTCATCTCTACAATAAATAAAAAAATCAGCTGGGCGTGGTAGCGCATGCCTGTAATTCTGACTACTCGGAAGGCTGAGGCGGAAGGATCGCCGGAGCCCAGCAAGTTCGAGGCTGCGGTGGCCGGGAGCGGCCACTGCACTCCAGTCTGGGCGACAGAGTGAGACTCCAACTCAAAAAAAAAAAGAATTCGGAAAAAAAAAAAATTATCATAATATAACTGACAAGAAAATTTGGTTGGTTCTCCAAACAAAAAAAAAATCTAGACGATGTCTAAAAACATAACACTAATTTCCAAGAGGACAGTGAACATTACATTAATTTATAAAAATGGGTGAATATAATATTTATAGAGAAAAAAATCTTAAGATGTATCATAGAAATCCTGAGGTATAATTTACATAATACACCGAGACTATCAAGAGATTCAGTAAGTTTATGAAAACCAATGGCCTGGAAGATGCTAGGTTTCAATTAAAGAGGTAAAGTTGCAGCCTGTAATATTTTAAACACTGACGACACTATACTGTTGTCATCAGGCGAAGTGCCACCAGAGTCCTGATAAATAAAAACGTATCATGGACAGAGGACACTGAGAAATCTGTAGAACGTCTCATACAGCATGTGATTTCTGAAATATTTATATAATAACAACATTTTACCTATATAAATTTAACCTAGAAAAGGCTGAGTATCTCTTCTGATGTGACGATTATTTCCACGCAATTGATCAATATTAATATATTAAATAAAGCTAGTTATTTCTTCACCTCTCTTTTTAAAAGACAAAAGAACAAAACTGATTTTCCAGGGGTTTTCTTTTTCAAAATAGTATGAATAAACTCATCAAAACTGAACCAGCTTTGGCAAAATTTTAATACACTTGTTTATTTTTAGACTCATTATTTGCACATACTGAAATCCTAGGAAAATCAAAGCCCCTTTCCCACAAACCTTCCACAAACTTGTCCATTCAGGTTTTGTCCTTCACTGTCCTCTTTCTCATTCTGGAACAACCAGTCATTTTAGTTAGGATAAAACTGCTCTCTTTCTTTCCCATAATAAACAAAAACATGTTTCATTACCATGTATATAAAGTTGTACCTCTCTACCCCAGAGTCTCATTCACATATATTAATCATAACCTTTAACCAAAGTAACTGATATTTCTTTTTTTTGAGTTGGAATCTCACTCCATCTCCCAGGCTGGAGTGCAGTGGCACACTCACGGCCACCCCTCTGGCGATCCTTCCACCTCAGCCTTCTAAGTAGCTGGAACTACAGGTGGGCGCTACCACGCCTGCCTAATTTTTGATTTATTGTAGAGACAAGGTCTTGCCAAGTTGCCCATACTGGTCTCAAACCCACAGGCTCAGGCAATCCACTCACCTCGGCCTCCCAAAGTGCTGGGATTACAGGCTGAGCCACTGAGCCTGGCCTAGTAACTGGTATTTCAGAGAGAATGGGGGGTAGGGGAAGTGGCTATAAATATAAATAATCTGTCACACACAGGAATTTTAGGAGAACTCAGGAATCCATGTAACACTTTCTCAAGTCGTGTCATTTGCACACTTTTCAAAGTGTGAATTCAGTTGCTGTGTTCTCTGACATCTCTGAGATTTAAGACAGACAGAATGAAATTCTTTCACCACTGTGGACCTTTGCTGAGCCTCAGTTTCCTCGTTATCAGGTGGGTTCTTGAAAGTAAATGTGATAATATAAGGAAATATCCTTGACCCCTCGTGGCTGGTGGAAGATACCCAATAGGTATTCTTTTACTTCCTTCCTGATGAATATGGGTTTGGATTCCTGTCAAACACCAAAAGTCATGTAGTTCTATTTCAGGTTATATTATTATGCTGAACTCTGAGGCCTGTAAAGACAATTAAGACAGGTTCTACCCTCTTAGAACTAAGGATAAAGCTGGAGAGAGGGTATGTACACGTAAGTCAGCAATTTTAGAAGGCCCTGCTCTATGTACCAAAGGGTGATGTTTCATATGGTCCAGGGGACCGGCTAGGGGAACATAGAGGTCAGCTGAGGTGGTTTTGAAGAAAGCTGCTTTGTTGAGCGTGTCTAACACCTGAAGTTTGAGAGACTACATGTGTCAGTTGCTTGGCATACAGGAAGCACGTGGTGTATCGTGGCTCTTACTGTCATTATTAGTAATTATATTATTATTATAGGTAGATGTTAACCCAGTTCGCCTTTCCTGAACAAAATATAGGCTGGGGTGGAGGCAGATAGGAATAAAGACTTATAGTCTGAACATTAGAAATGAACTCTGTCACACTTAACTGCTTTCACATGTCCCCAAGGAGGGCATTTAAGCAGAAGTGAAGAAGACAGAGTAGGAAGTTGAAGGTGAATTGGCCTCAGGCTTTAGACTCCTTATCTGTAAATTGGAGACAATGGTAATACCTGTGTCATACAATTGTTGTGAGGTTTAAATGAGGTACCACGTGAAAAGTACTTAGATGAGTGCTAGGCTCATATGAAACGCTGAGTAAACACTAATTATTAACTGTTCTATCTGCTTTTCCTATGACTTTTGTGACAGGCATTGGTTATTTGTAATTCTTATAGAACTGCCAAGTGAAGGTTAGCTTCCCCATCACACACATGGGTATAATGAGGCACAGAAAAGTATGTAAGCCTGTCCAGCACCACAAAGCTAATAAATGACTAAGCTGGAATTTGAATTCAGGTTCGTCTGATTCCTAAGCCTGAGTCTTTCCTCTGTCTTCCATAGTGTGGGGAGGGAAAAAGGTCACGTGGCCATTTGACTTCAGACAGATCACTTAATCTCTCTAAGGCTCGATTTCCTTCTCTATAAAATGGAAATAACAATGTACTTATATTTTACAGGGTTTTGGTGAAATCACATGAGAAACTACTTAGAGCACTTAGCCCAATGCCTAGCATACTTGGTATTTGCTAGGTACTTATACATTTCTGTGGAGGGAGAGATTAATCTTCTCTACGAGAAGGTAGTCTTTGAGTGAGTAGAGATCACAGAGCCAGCAAAGAGCGTGGGGGTGAAGACATGGCCTATCTACAGACTGGTAGCATGTGGTTATGTCTGGCCGGAGCATAGGGTACCACAGGAGCAGTCCCTGGAAAAGAGGCTGGGAGCCATGTGGTACCAGGTATGCGAAGGCAACTGCATCCCAGCAAGAGTCAGAGACAGGAGTTTCTCCTGGAGAAGATGGTACTGCTCTCCTCCTCCTGCCAGACCTTCTCTGTCAGGATGTGGTGGACAGCTTCCATGGTGTTTCATAGCCACAGAGTGCCTGAAGTTTCCCAGCCCTGGGCCTTCCGTCTGCGTGGGCATGTCTGGGGGCAGCTGGCAGCATGGGAGATGACTGTGGCTGGTGCTTATGGGCTGGGCCCATTTCCTGGGTCCCTCTGAGAGAGCCAGCTCAAGCCGTGGAGAAGAGGAGCTTGTGGGAGGAGAGACCAGGGTGACAGCAGCTGGATGAGCAGGAATGGGCAGGAGGATGAACTGGGCTGGCAGGAAGAGCAGGGCTGTGAGCTCCCACAATGCTGTCTTCCCCACTCCCTGATCTTCACTGTAGGCTGGGAAAGGCCACAGCTGAGCTGGTGGCTGCAGCCAGGATGGATGATTCTGCCCTGCAGAGTTAGCGAAGGGCTTTCACAGACAGATACTGGTGCCCACCCTCCGCAAGACTCATCCCGAAAGAAAACCTGCTGTGTGCCAGATACGTTCACATCCACGTTATCCTTATCACAATCCTGTGCGGCAGGAGTTATCTTCTTTAAAAGAAGACCAAACTGAGGCGTAGGAAGGTTAAACAACTTGCCCAAGGGCACAGTAAGTGGCAGGATGAGAAATTAAGACTTGGCCTCTTTTGGTCTTAGTCTGATGTCCTTCCTTTTCCCGATTCTGCAATGGCCCCAGTCAGATCAGGGGCCTGGATGCTGCCTGTGTGGCTTTCTCACTTACTTTCCTGATGACTGCAAAGAGATGCTTGGTTAGGGCAGAGAAAGAGCTGCTTAAAACAGGCTATTATGGGAAAAGGCTGCTCTGAAAAGGACATGAGGCCTCCTCGGGAGAACCTGGAGGCTGGGCCTGTGATCCCAACTCCCACCTTCCAGGAGAAGTGTGTGACCCTGTGGGGTCCCCACCCCCATCCCCTCGTGACTATCAGCTGCCCCCCCCCCAGCTGTTTTCTGCACTTCCTCTTCCACCCTGCTATTTCCTCTTTCCCTCCTTACTGAGCTGGCTGGCATGTACTCACTGGCTTGGGTGGGGCTGTCTGACTCAGCCCCTGTGGACTGGTCTAGAAAGTAGCAGCAGGGTTTTGAAATAGTCTGTATGGTTGGCCAAGGCCTTGTTTCTTCCCGTCAAACTGCACCAACTGAGAGCTGAGGTTGGAGTTGAGCAGTCCCAAAGTAACAACAAAATTGACGACAGGCGCAGGAGGCAGAGTCCCCAAGCCCAGGACTCTCCCTTATCTGATTGTCGCCCAGTGGGTGTGTGTATGGGGCTGCAGATGGTGTCACTGCTCTCATTGGGCTTCTGGCTCATGCCTCATCCCTGGATCCTTTCCTGCAAAGGAGAAGGAAGGAGTGGGTGAGGGTGAGGAATCCTAAAAGCAAGGCCATAATTTACTTCCCCCTCCCTGGGCAGGACCACAGCTCTGCCATCATCAACATGCTTCCATCTATGATATTTACACAACCTTTCTTCAGAAGCCAGCCCAATTTCATACCTGTTGGCCGCCTCTTCTAACCCCACCAGTTCCCACTCTCCTCCACAGTCGTTCCAGTTGCCTAAACAAAACCTCATGCTGTAGCTTAAAGCCACATCTTTTCACTCTGAGCATTCAGGGTTCTTCAACTCAGCTTTCTTTTCAAAGCGAAACAATTTATCCTGTATTTTCTTCTTGCCTGAAAATATTATCATCTTAGTCACCAATCTCTTCTGAAAGTCCTGAGTTCCTTGTGGCCACTGGCCAATGACTCTCTTCTCTGGGAAGAATCTTGGGGCCGAGCTACAGTATGAGGTTTTGTTTAGGCGACTAGAATGACTGTGGAGGAGAGTGGGAGCTGGCTCCTGCCCTGGGAGCGCTTCATGTCTCCTGCCTCAGAGGCCCTCCCAGAGGTGGCTTGTCCTCGTCCCAACTTGTGCGCTGAAGACCTGGCTCAGGGCTCTGCTCTGTCATGTCTGTTCCTGGCTGGCCTTTCCCTACCAGGATATCTCCCAGTGGCAGTAGAGGACTTGGCAGAGGGTAGGGGTGGTGGCACTGTCACCACTGGCCCTGGCCTGGCTCTTACTGTGCCCAGCCCTCTATCCTTTTCAGATCTGCCAAGTCCCAGAACAGGCACATCCAAGAACAGGCCACCAAGTCCATTTTCTCAGGGCAAGTGCCAGAGTCACCTGCAGCCACAGTCAGCTCAGCCTAGAACGAGGGTGTAACTTGGGAGCCACTGGGGACGCTACTATCTCCTAAGGCCAGCGTCCCTCTTCTTTTTAGCCATTGTAGTGGTGGTGGTGGTAGGTCCTACAAGATTTTTGTTTATTTGTTTCTAGTCTGTGGTTACTTTGGAACACACTGTTCCTTGTAGTGATCCCAGAAGCGTTCCTGGTGCAAAGTCTTAATACGGTTGATAAAGCTATCATCGTTCTCCTTCGAAAGAATAAATTGGACTGTCAAGCTAATAGTTAAGAGATAGCTAGTTCCCTCTCCATCTGACTTGGTTATTCAGTAACCAGTATAGGGTATGGGGAGGTGGGACTCTAAGAAGTGCCACCTTTTGCTAGCAAAGACTTAGAGGGTCATGGGGCAGCTGGCCCCACCTGAAACAGCCCAGGGGCCTTGCCCTACATGCCCTTTGGTCCCTCGCCTGCTTGTCCAGCCTGGCCTGGCCCCTGGGGCTAGCTAGGCAAGGCCTAGCTGTGCATATTGCGTCTCTCGCTCCCCTTCTAAGACCTCTTGATGCGTTAGGGAAGGGCTAGTGAGACGAGAAGTGAAACCTGTGGGTTCTAACATGGAAGAAGCGTGTCAGCTGCCCTTCCCGTGAGTTAATGTGAGCTTGGAAGCCTTGGCCTTGGCCTAACCTAGACCCTAACTTTACCAATGTCCCCAGTCCCCTCAGAACTGTGGTATCTTGGCCTTTTTCTCAGAACATGTGAGGCAGTGGAATGGAAAGAGCATGAGACCAGGAGGCAGCCTGGCCCAAGCATGCCATGCTCAGCTCATGGTAGGACTTTGAGCTCATCCTCTATTCCTCTGGAGTCCAGGCAAGAAGTTCCAGAGGAGGCCAAACACAAACTTCACAAACACAGTTGAGGACATCTGCCCCTAGGAGTCATGACTCTCCTGCTATCTTGGGTGTTGGGGTCAGAGCTGGGAGGGAGGTCAGGCCAGCCCCTGGAGGAGGACAACACTGGAATCTCCAAATCTGACAGGTCAGGATGCCAGCAGGGACCCCTGCTTCCTGTCTGTTCCTGAGAACAGGTGGAAAGGCTCTAGCGGACGAGGGTCTCTGCTCTGTCCCATTGTAGGGAAGCAAGGGAAAGCTCTAGGAGCTTCAGGGGATCTTTGTGTTCATTTAAACCCAGATGACAGTGGGGAGGTGGGAAGGTTGGGGGACATAGCCATACAGCCATTCAAATCTCTTCTAACTTCCAGGTAAGTCCAGGGTCTGGAATCCCCACTCCCTGGAGAAGTTTGGTGCCAGTCCCTGACCCCACTTGCTTTCCTAACAGAGCAACATGTCTGTCTAGACCTCTCCTGTTCTTCTTCCTCTGCTGAACGTATGAACCATACTCGCTGTCATTTCTAAGTGCCCACTGGGTGTCAGGAACATTTTAAGACCTTTTATACACATCATCTCACTAACTATGATAAGGGTAATAAACTCTCTGCTTTTCAGATGATCAAATAGATTTAGGGACTGAAACCAGTTTTTCTTGATTCCTAAGTCCTTGTTCTTTTCTCTTATAGACATCAACTCCTTGAAATATATTGCCTAGGGTCCCCCGCGATGCTGCCATGTGCCCAGGAGTGCCTGGCAGGATAGAAAAGGCACAGGGCGCTGGCCTGACCCTCAGTGAGAAGGCCTGTCTGGGGCTTCCTGCCAAAACCTACAGGGTCTTCACTTGGCTTAGCCTGACTGGTGTCCAGAGCACCCTGACCCAAGAAATCCCAGCCCCCTTCAGTGGCCTCCCATCACCTCCAGAGACAGCCTAAATGTCACAGCTTGGTACCCAAGGTCCTGTGTGGCCTGGTCCCGGCCCCTTCTCAGCCACCTCTCCTTATCCACTTGGCTGGGTCCCACCTTCCCATATCCTGACTGCCACAGAGTTCCCCAAACAGGTAGTGTTATTTCACGCCTCTGTGCTTTCGCACATGCTGCTTCCTCTGCCTGGCACAAGCTCCCTGTCCCAGCCCTGGTTGGCCTGGGCACCTCCTGTTTGTTTTTGAAGATGCAGCTGAAGCCTTACCTCCAAGAATCCTTTCCTGAAGCTGCTGCCATCCTGCTGGGCTCGGTGTCCCTCCTTCGTGCTTCCACGTCATGTGGGACTGCTCTCTGTTATAGCATCGTCACGCCAGTTCTTACGCCTCTCCCCGTACTGATCTGGTCCTCCAGGGTGGGGAGATCCCTCTTACAGTTTCTCTTGCTGTTGCTGGATCTCTAGTATGGGGCCAGCCACAGGATAGGCACAGGGTGGATGGGAGAGGAGTCTTATCTCTGCCAAAAAGAATCAGGATGTTAGAAATGAGCGTGAGTGCGTCTGTCCTTCTGGCACAGCTCCTCCTACCAAGGTTGGGAGGAACAGGACTCCAGGTCAAAGGAACATGGAACAGATAAGGAAGAACACTTGGGACCACAGGCAGGAGAAAGTCAGGGGAGCATGGACTGAGGTTGCTCCTGGGTGGGCAGGTCCTGGGCCTGGGCGGAAGCAGTGTGGTGGTGGGAGTGGAGCATGGGGGGAGGGTTGCTGGCAGCCAGCCTGTCCTTTTGGACCCCCTGAGAGGACTGAGCATGTCTTTTAAGGGGCAGTCTGGCTTCCCAGTCAGCACCAGGGCTCTGTAGCTGGCAGGGACCTCACTGCTGTTCCTGTCATGGGAGAACAGTCATAGCCAGGGACCCTGGGGATCTTTCAGACCCAGAGAGGATCTTATTTGTCACCATGGTCAGTAGTCAAACATCCTGGCAGGGGCTCTGGCACTGCCATGAGTTCAGTGAAGGTAGGCTCAGCTGACCTAGGGGCCTTAAAGGGGGTACCACCAGGGATCTAGGAACTAGGGTGAGAGTAAGATTGTGTTCACTTATCTTGTGGGATAGATGGGGCTGATGCTAGCATCCGTGTGCAACTGCTGAGGAAACCAGAGTCAAAAAGGCTTAGGAACTTGTGTGGGATCACATGGGAAGTTAGTGAAAGACATCCATCAAAGCTTCGCTTTTCCCTGGACCAGGCAGCGTCCCAGGCAGGGCTCCAGGTGGGTGCTATCCACAGGGCTTCCATTCATTACTTTTTGCAGAAGACCAGGTGGACACCTTCTCCAACTTGTCTCTGAGGATCTGTCTTAGATTCTAGAAGTCACTGAACTAGGAGTCCTGAGCCATATGGCAATGGGTGGAACCCGGAAAACATTGCTGCCACCATGCTTACTGATTGTCAGTCACTGTGACAAGCACTTGGAGTTGTCCCAGCTTCCCTGTACAACTTGAGTCCCAAGAGAACCTCTGTGATCCATTCATGCATATTCAGGGACCAGAAGCCAGAGAGGCTGGATTGTAGAGCCACCTGCAATCCAGATAACAAAAGCTGGAACCTCATGCTTGCTGGGATGGAAAGTGCTGCAAAGTTTTAAGCAAAGTAATGGAAAAGACATGTGTAACTTCATTCTCTTTTTTTTTTGAGTTGGAGTCTCACTCTGTCACTCAGGCTGGAGTGCAGTGACACGCTCACAGCCACCGCAGCCTTGACCTGCTGGGCTCAGGTGATCCTTCTGCTTCAGCCTTCTAAGTAGCTGGAACCACAGGCACACGCCACCATGCCCGGCTAATTTTTTTTTATTTATTGTAGAGACAAGGTCTCGCCAAGTTGCCCAGGCTGGTCTCAAACCCATGGTCTCAGGCAGTCCTCTCACCTCAGCTTCCCAAAGTGCTGGGATTATAGGCGTGTGCCACCACGTCTGGCCTAACTTCATTCTCTTAAGAAGGTAAATTGTGGGGCCCAGGTAGGAAGCTCAATCCAGGGGTGAAGGGAGAAGGGGTCTGGTAGCCCAACCCCAATTCAGACTTTGCTGAAATATACCTTTATTTCACAAGTGGTGGCCTGTATTGCTTCATGGGGAGTGATTTGAGGGTGTGGAAGCAGATTCCTCAGGAGGGCAGAGGGAGCCCCCGGTGTGCTGTCCTCAGGTTCATGGTAAAGGGGAGGGAAGGGCTTTAGAAGCCCTCCCGCTCTTCTGCACCACCCTTTTCCACGAGATCTTTAATGAACCCAGGCTCTTGGTCTCTCCCAACGCCTGGCCCTTTCTCCTGGGCTGGGAGTACACTCTGGGGTCTGTTTTCCACACTTCCTGGCTTCTGGCTGATGACCCAGCTCAGCTGCTGCCCTGCTGAGGAAGCAGACAGTGACTCAGGAGGGCTCTGAGGGCCCTGATCCAGGCCTCAGGAAAGGGGAAGGGGCTGGGAGCAGTGGAAACTCTGAGTGGTGCCTGCCTGGGCTGTTCTTTCCAGCCCAGACCAGAGCATGGGATGAGACATGGGGGCAAGAGAGGGCACATGGTGTGAGCCACCAATGGAAAGAATGGGCTTTCTGTCCAGTGGGCTAAACAGATTGGGACTAGGAAGAAGACTTGGGTCTGTTACCAGCTGCCCCACTGCTAACTCCTTTTCCAACTGTGATCTGGGCTGAAGCAACCTCTATGTCTGCCATGTTCTAAGCTTAAGAGGAATGTTGCTCTTCCTTTCTCCACCATTGTGGTGTGTGCAGTGGACTCTGTTGCTTTCCATGTCTTCTCACAAGACTTTCAGGATCAAGCGATTCCTGGCCAAGAAACAGAAACAAAATCATCCCATTCCCCAGTGGATTCGGATGAAAACTGGTAGTAAAATCCAGTACAACTCCAAGAGGAGCCACTGGAGAAGAACCAAGCTGAATCTATGAGGAATTGCACATGAGATGGCACACATGTTTATACTGAATCATGGTCACCATCATCTTACCATTATCAAGTTGAAAATATCTTCATAATCGGGAAATCGGACATGTTTAATTGGGATGTGATTTTTCTTTTTGTTTATATGCTCTGCACTAGTGGCTTAGTAATAAATATGTGAAAACTTTTGTCTGGAAAAAAATGTTGACTTCACTTTAAAGACAGACCCTTCTCCTCCTTCAGTCTCCCACCCACCTCCATCATTTCTGACATTTGAAAATGACTAACTCTCCACCTCTATCCCTACCCTCCATGCACACATACACAAAGGTGCCCTTACCTCAGTGAGGCCAAAGAAACGTAGAGGTGCAGGCAGGGGTTCAGAGCCCAAGGAGGTGCTTTCCCGTAGGTGTTGGTGCTGGCTCTGTAAGAGGCCTCAAGAGTTGAGACCAGGAAGACAGGTTCCCCTGAGCTCCCTGGCCTCCAGGCATTTGCTCCTAGCTTTCCCTTGGCCTCTGCCCCAAGGAATTTGTGTCAAGAAGGGGAACCTAAAGGGAAGAAGTTGGTGGGGTGGAGGCCTTGGGGCTGCCAGAGCAGGTGCAGGCAGGATCCTGATCCAGAACTTCCAGCCAGGGCCGACTTTCTGCTAACCCAGATGCCCATTACTTCCTGTAGGTTCCGGGGCCTCATCCTGCTGCTGACCTTCCTCATTTACACCTGTTATCACATGTCCAGGAAGCCCATCAGTGTTGTCAAGGTGAGGCTGGGCTGGTGGCAGGAAGAATACGGAAATGCACGCTTTAATAGAACTGTCTGGACTTCTGTTCAGCCATTCTTATCCCTTACCATGGTCCCTGAGACCATTTCTTCACCGTGACAGGCTCCCATCTTTTTTTTTTTTTTGAGTTGGAGTCTCTGTCGCCCAGATTGGAGTGCAGTGGCCGCTCCCAGCCACCGCAGCCTCACCTGCCGGGCTCCGGCGATCCTTCCGCCTCAGCCTTCCAAGTAGCTGGAACTACAGGCTCCCATATTTAGCAGCTCTTTTTCCCAGGAATGTAATCCTGGGTGCTCCTTTTGAGCTTCTTCACCAGAACAACTGTGCCAGTGGGTGTGGGTGGAATAAGAGAGTAGACACCCTGGGCTATGTAGACTCTGCTCGTGGGTCTAATGTGGCCACTTTTCCCAGTAGTCAGTTCCTGCAAGAGGTGGTGCCAGCAGAGAGATCATGGGATCTGGAGGCGGGGTGGTGGTGCTGGTATAGTTAGGGCAGAAGACTGATTGCTCCCTTCTGGGTCAAGTGGGCTCTGGGACGAAGAGATGACTTCTGACCTGTGTGTCCCATTGCCTCTCCAGAGCCGTCTACACCAGAATTGCTCAGAGCTGATCAACCCCATCAATGACACCCACAGTCTCAATGACACCACGTGGTGCAGCTGGGCTCCATTTGGTAAGAACAGAGTAAGGTGCTCTCCCTCCACTCCCTTTCCTTCTTCCTCAAAAAAGTTGTTCAGAGCTGGGAGAGCTGGCAGGGGCAGCCATGCAGCCAGCTTTCTGTCTCTCTCATCTGCTTTCAGATGAGGAAAACTACAAGGAGTTACTGGGTGCTGTGGACAACGCCTTTCTTGTGGCCTATGCCATCGGCATGTTCATCAGGTAATGAGAGAGACCAAGCCTGTGACCATCCAGAACAGGATGCTTCAGATCTGCTGCTCCTCTTGATGAACCCGGGGGCAGCTCCCACCAGAGAGTGGGAATGAGACCAAGACCTCTGCACATGCAATCAGCTCACTGCCATGCTCCTTTTCTTGCCTCGGTCGCCGGAACTGCTCCTTCCTGGTAGACTCCCACTGTTAGACTCCCACTATTAACTTTTTCCTGGATGCTCCTTTTGAGTTTATTCACCCAGGCAGCAGTGCTGGTGGCTGCGGACTGGGACCCTAAGGTGCAGAAATAGCTAGAAAAATCCCCATCCTGTACTGCGTCTCAACTAGCACAGCAAGCATGGATTTTCCATGGCAAGTATGATGTCCCTGGCCAGGAATCCAAGATGAGTAAGGCAGGGTACTGCCTCCAAAGAGCTCACAGGCTAGTGGGGGCAACTGATACATCAGCAGCCAATGACAAAACAGTATGGTGACTCTTAGCAGAGGTGGCCATCGAGTGCTCTGGGAACTCAGAGGTAGCCACTCAGTCCAAGCTGGAACTAGAACAGAGGCATTAGGAAAAGCTTCTTGGATAAGGTGGTACTTGCACTGCTTCGAGAAAACTTGGGCTTCGTGGTGGAGAGGGGCCAGGCAGAAGGAATAGCATGAGAAAAGGCAAATGTGAAGCAGCGTGATCTCTGGGAGGTTTATGTAAAATCCAAGGCAATTAGTAGCAAGACTGAAGGATGAGGTCATTTGCAGGGGGCCTGGGAGCCACGCCACAGGCAGATGAGAGCCATTAGAGGGTTTTCCCCAATGTGTCCCATTCAGATGGACATTTCTGATTACTCTGAAAGTGATGTCGAGGTAGATTTGAGAAAGGGGAAGAATGGTCACACTAAGGGACAGATCTGATAGCAACCCAAGCTGTTGCCCTTAGGGATTCTCCCCCCTTGGCACTGTTACTACAGTGGCAGTAGAGACGGAAAACAGGTGGCACACTCTTCAGAACTATTCAAGAGGTAACCTGGACGAGTGTTGGAGCCTGAATGTGAGGGGTGGGGAGAAGAGGTAGGCGCCTGAGTGCGCTCCCTGGCCTGGCTTGAGTGACCAATGGGTAGTGTTCACCCAAATGCTGGAAGCAGGATGGTAAAGGAGGCAGAGCTGGGTGCAGGAGGAAGAAGGGGATTCAGCTTTAGGCTGTTGAGTTTCAAATGCTTTGGAGGCATCTGGGTATAACCCTGAAGCTCTGGGAAATAGATTAGGACAGACGATCTGTAGTTGGGGCTAATTAGCCTATGGGTGGTCATTAAAATAGTAAAATTATGCAAGAGACTGCTCTGAGAGGAAAATGAATGACAGGCAGGGGCCAGCCAAGGGGGAAGGTAGGCAGCACTAACATCGTGGAGCACGGTCAGTAGTGCCAGAGGAAGCACACAAGTCTAGCAGTGGGGACGAAGGTCAGCCCTGGCATGTGGTGACACAGAATCCATTGATGGGCCCTTGGCCAGAGTTGCTTCATAGCATGGTGGGGGCAGAAACAAGGAGGTGGAGAGTTGAGGCAACCACAGAGGAGGGTAACCACAACTTTCTCTTCTCCAGTGGGATTTTTGGGGAGCGGCTCCCGCTCCGTTACTACCTTTCAGCTGGAATGCTGCTCAGTGGCCTTTTCACCTCACTCTTTGGCCTAGGATATTTCTGGAACATCCACATGCTCTGGTACTTTGTACTCATCCAGGTACGAGTCTCTGTCTCGCACTCGGGCCTTTGTTCCCATCTCAGAAAGGACTTTGAAGACTGCTAGTCCTCCCTGGTCACCCCTCAGTCACAGTGGATTGGGATTTGGACTCCCTCTTCCCCGTCCAGTGCTCCATGTTACACTGCATGGGGTTCTACTTCCCAATCCTGATGGCCACACATTTATTCACTCAGCAAGGCTCCTCGAGCACTATGCTGAGGTCACTTCCAATGCACAAGAGGTTTGGTCTCTGCTCAAATGATCTTGAGCTAGAGGAGAAGCCAGCTTGTGACACTGGGGTGTGTGTGGATGTATATGTGAGGGAAGGGCGAGGTTTGTAGTGTGAGGTGTGGAGGACTCCTCAACCCAGGGCAATCAGAACAGGGAGCATGCTGCATGACCCAGGCTTGTTCCACTCTCCTTCCTCTCTCCCTGTAGATCTGCAACGGGCTTGTCCAGACCACAGGCTGGCCCTCCGTGGTGACCTGCGTTGGCAACTGGTTTGGGAAGGGAAAGTGAGTGTGACAAGGAAGGAATAGCAGGAAGGGTCGGGAGGGCTGGGGGTCTCGAGGTGGTCACTCATGGTCTCCAGTGTAATTTCAGGGGGAAAATTAGAAAGCTGCCATCGTGTTGCTGACCTTCACTTGCTGACATATAAGCATTTCAGTGCTAAAGAGCAGTCCTGATTTTCTCACTGATGAGGTTTTAACCCCAGAACAGGCCACCTTAATTATACCTTTCTCTCATTATATATGAATTTCTATTTTGAATGAGAATGAAGTGAAGCCTATACAACTTTTTTTTTTTTTCTGAACTGCCTTGTATGCAAAAAAAAAGAATTGCTTTAGAGCAGGGATTCTCTCCCTTGGCACTTTTGACCTTCTGGGCTGTTAGAGTCTTGGTTATGGGGGCTGTTCTACGCATTGTAGGCTACTGAGCCACACCCTTGGTGTCTCCCTTCAGATGCCAATAGCATGTCCTGAGTTGCGACTATCAAAAATCTCCAGCTGTCCCCCCAGGGGGCAGAACCACCCCCTAGTTGAGAATGGTGCTTTAGAGTGAGACTGTGGAGCAAAAGAGAAGAGAAAGGCTGGTGTGGCGAGAATGCCCATTGGTGCTTGCTCAGGTTGCTGGGCAGGGGGAGTGGGATGCCAGGCCCTGCCGTTGCATACTTCACTTTAATGGAGGCGTCCCACTGCTCTCTGGCTTGGGGCTTCAGGGGTTTGAGAGTCTCAGTCTGTGGTGCCTCATGAAAGCTGTAGGCATCCAGCTTCTTGAGCCTGCCTGGGGTATGAACAGTATGCTTTTCTTTTTGCTTTTTCTACTCTTCTCCCCTCTCTCCTTCCTCCCCTCCCCTCCAGGCGGGGACTCATCATGGGCATCTGGAATTCCCACACATCTGTGGGCAACATCCTGGGCTCCCTGATCGCCGGTATCTGGGTGAATGGGCAGTGGGGACTGTCATTTATCGTGCCTGGCATCATTACTGCTGCTATGGGCATCATCACCTTCCTCTTCCTTATCGAACGTAAGTGGACCCCTTCTTCCCCACAGATCCCATAGGTGAACCTCTAGGTTTTCTGTTTCTGGGAGAAGGCCACTGGATCTGCTGGAAAGGTTGCTGGTCATGGAGTGGGAGGACCAGCCATGTGGCTTTGGACAAACAACGTCTCATAGCCTCAGTTTTCTCTTTGTAAATTAAGAACATCTACTTCATAGGATTTCTGCAGGTTTAAATGAGACACCCTAGTTACCTGGCCCCTAGTAGATGCTCAGCTAGCATTGGTTGACTCTGAGAGGGGAAGAGGCAGTTAAAGGGATATTCTTAGAGTAACCAGTCTCTTATATTTGGTGCAGACAGCCTTGTGAGTTAGCCAGGCCAGGTATTACAGCCACTCTGTAGCTAGGAGTACTAAAGTTGTTAGGAGAGCCAGGACTAGAAACCTTCTCCTGAGCGCCAGTTCCAGCTCCCTTTTGCTGGGACACACACTGGCCACCTTAGGGTCTGGCTTTTGGGACAGCTTAGACCCAGTGCAAGGTGAGGACCTGGCCTGTTGGGAAGCTTCTTAGAAGGTTTTGGTTGGCTTTTTTTTTCAGACCCAGAAGATGTGGACTGCACCCCTCCTCAGCACCATGTGAGTAGGAGCCCTCCCGGTCCCATCCCCTCCCACTCTATCCAGAGGGCTGAACCCAGAGAGAGGTGGGAAACTGGAGGAGGGAGCTCTGGTCCCACAGTGACTTCACATAACCAATGTGAGGCCCTTGGGTCCCCCCCACCCAACCTGATGGGCCTGACAGGTTAGTCCAGCTCAGGAGAGAGACATGTGTCTCCTCCAGCCTGGGAGTCCTGTGTGTCTCCAGCTAATAGGGGGTTGTGCATGGGCACGCCCACAACAAGGTCCCCTCTCCTCTGCTCAGGGCAGGCCGGTTGAGGACCAGGACAACGCGGAGGGCCCTGGGAATGGTCCCTATTCTAGCAGGGAGAGTGGCCTTGAGACTGCAGCCAGGTGCTCTAAGGAGCCATGCGAAGAGCCTGCTGCCATCAGCTTCTTTGGGGCCCTCCGGATCCCGGTGAGAAGTCTGGAATGGAGGGAGGAAGGGGGCTGCAGATTTTTCTGTTGGATATCAAGAGATGCTCAGGGTGATCTGTAGTTTCCAGAATTTCTTTATAGGAGCTGTGTAAGTTGGATGGCCTGCTTGGGGAAGGTGGTTGGGAGAATTGTCTCGAAATGACATTGAATAGCAGCCACATTGCTTTTATTGAGACTGGATGTGTATTTGAGGTTGCTTTGAGTGGCGAATGATAGAAAGTACTGGAGCAGGGCTAAGCCCTCTCATCACAGCTGCCACTGGACCCAGGATCTCTGGTCCCCTTTTCACATGCTCTGTTATGCTCCCCAGGGTGTTGTCGAGTTCTCTCTGTGTCTGCTCTTTGCTAAGCTGGTCAGTTACACCTTCCTCTACTGGCTGCCCCTCTACATCTCCAATGTGGGTAAGTATGACGGGCAGAGGGGTGGCAGGAAGGGGTCTCTGAGGAGGCCAAAGCCACCTCTGATGGGAGAAGGAGCCTGTCATGGTGATGCATGTGACTCCAGTGTATAGACAGGATTTCTGCTGAACCTCTCCCAGGCTGAAAAGAGATTTATTTGCTTAAATGGAAGCCAAACCCTGTCCATTACCCCCTAGATTCTGACTCCAGTCACCTTCTCTCCCTTGGAACTGAGGTGGGGATTAGGAACTCAAAGCTCTGTCCTGCAATTCTTCCTATCTTCTTCTCCAGCCTGCCCACCTCCCCAGCCTGCGTGACTCACAGGTGGTAGGGCTGGGAGGTACTAGGTCTGTCCTTTGAACACCTCCCCAGCCCAAAGAAGAGGGCCTGGTGAGCTACCCCCACTCCTCACAGGCTGGTCGTGAACAGAGTGTACTTCTCCCAAAGAGAACCTCACGGGATTGATGCCTTTGTGCCTGGGTCTGCTGGGCTGCTCTGGGGGTTCCGCGCCATCTTGTGGGCCTGCTCTCCCCAGCCTCTCTCTCTACTCCTTCTCAAGGATGGACCGATGAGGCGAGAAGGATGTTCATACCCACTTGACCTAGGTCTCTGCTTTTCCACAGGTGGGGCTACTCAACCGAGGATCAGCCCACCCCACTCCCCCCCGCCCCCAGGAGCCTCAAAGCTCCACCAGGCCCGAGGACCTCTCTCCCTCCCTCCCAGCCCTGGGGAGGAACGCCACCGCCTTACCACACACTGTGCTTGCTCTAAACAGGATACTGTAGGAGTTAGTCATGGCCAGATCTCAAGCTGGAACTTGCCCCACAGCTCTATCTGGGGGCCTCTCTCTATGATAGTGGTGGAGTGTAGGGAGGTTTCGTGGACACTGTGACTCTTTGTTTTGTGACCTTGGTGCTGACTTCAGAGTATGAAGCAGCCTGGAGCGTGGGGCTACAATTCCAGCTTCTGAATATTCCTTTTTTTAAACCTGGATCCAAAGCCTATGACCCAGGGTCCCCATTTTCCTGCAAGTCTCCCTCCCAGCCACAGGGCTGCCAAGAATACAGAGATTCTCCACGTGAAGGAGGTTGCTAGGCATGAGGAGATAGAAGATTCGAGGGCCTGAGTTCTGGAAGCTGCAAGCAGAAGGGGTGGGGATCAAAGTGCTGTCTCCATATTGATGAAGGAAGGATCTGCTCAGACCTGTGTATGAGCACAGACTGAAGGTAGATGTGACAAGCTCCTACTGGGGCCTGCACCTAGGGCCAGAGTGGAACAGGGAAAGGGTTGGGCTGAGGCTGTGCTCTCCAGGGAAAAGGTGGTCATGGGACATAGTACTCAGGGACCACATCCCAGGGCTTCAGGGGAGGGGCTGTTCTGAGAAGTCAAGGTCATCCTGCAGGGAGGATGACCAGAACTAGGGGCCAGAAGGACATCTGCCCCAAACTGCTGCACACTTACCCTGTGATCCTGGCCAGTCCCTGCTCCATGGGTCCTCTATTCCTTCCTCTATTCCTTTACTCCAGGATGTTTGCCCTGAGCCCCCGTATCTGACCACATGTCTGTGTTTTCCACAGCTCACTTTAGTGCTAAGGAGGCTGGGGACCTATCTACGCTCTTCGATGTTGGTGGCATCATAGGTGAGGACTTGCCCTGCTCTGCCAGCAGGCTGCCTTCCCCTCTTCTCTTGTGGAGAAGCAGAAAGAAAGGACAGGTCTGTTGGACTATGACCTGGGCAAGTGGCACCAGAGGAAAAATGGCTCCTGATTTTATTCTCAATTCTGTTCCTGCCTGGCTGGGTGGGCCTAAGAAAACTTGGTCTTCCTGTGGCAACAGGCCCAGGGGCGGGCTGCGGAGGAAGGAGCTCTACTGGTTCTTGATGCCTGGGCAGGGTGATGAGGCAGAGCTGGGTGCCAGGTGAGGGGATGGTGTGGTCCTGTCTGAGAGGCAGTGTGTGAGTGGGTGTGTGTTCCAGGTGGCATCATGGCTGGGCTCATCTCTGACTACACCAGTGGCAGGGCCACCACTTGCTGCATCATGCTGATCTTGGCTGCTCCCATGGTGCGTATGACCCCAAGGGCAAAGTGCGTGTGCATGTGAGCAGGTGCCTGTGCAGGTCTCTGACCTGTGTGCACATCAGTGCATTTACACACATGACTGTCTCTTTGTACGTGTGTGTGTGCATCCCTGTGCACACATGGGGGGAGGAGAAGCGAGGCGCAGAGGAGCAGGCCCCTTGGAAAGAGATCCAGATTGAGGATTTTGGAAAGGGATTTGTGACTATTTGACCTTGGTGGAGAGGAAGGAGACTAGCTGCTAAACTTCTTGACCAAGGAAAAGAGAAGAGATGGAGGTTAGATATGAGAGAAGACTTTCTGGGGAAAGGGAAACAATAGATCACCACATTTTAGACCGTCCATTCCATCTAAAGACCAGAGAAGTCTGTGTGTTAGGGAAAAGGAATAAGGTGACCTCTAGGGTTCCAGGGCAGGAGCGGGTTGTTCCAGACGTTGGGGCTCCAGTCTAGTGAGGGGAGTCTGGGTATGACTCTGCCTCTCCCCTTCTCCTCTCACAGATGTTCCTTTACAACTACATCGGCCAGAATGGGATTGCCAGCTCCATAGGTGAGGAAGGGGTGGCTGCAGGTCCTGCCAGGCCATGGGAAAGGCACTGCCTTGGGGGCTCCATGAGGCTGACCTTCACGGGGACATCTGTGGAGGGTCTGAGAGGGCCTGAGGCCTGGGGATCCTCCTCTCTAACTGGACTGTCTCTGCTGCCATCCCAGTGATGCTGATGATCTGTGGGGCCCTGGTCAATGGCCCTTATGCACTCATCACCACTGCAGTCTCTGCTGATCTGGTAAGTGTGGCCACCTCCTAGGGTGTCAGGGACCGTTCTGGGGGCTTGGACAGGGCCATCATCTCCAGGTTCATTTCTCTCTCCTGTCTTGCACAGGTGAGACCCTCAAAGTCTTTTAGAACCCACCATGGGCCCCTCTTTCCTCTCCACCCCAAGCCCCAGTCCCTGTCTTCCTCAAGACAGCCCTCCCCCCGTCCTGGTTCTGCTTGGTTCCCACTCTGCTGTCTCTCCCCAGGGTACTCACAAGAGCCTGAAGGGCAATGCCAAGGCCCTGTCCACTGTCACAGCCATCATCGACGGCACCGGTTCCATAGGTCTGTGACCCTGACTTTTGGCCCCAGCAACTGAACCCTAAGCCTTGTTGTGGGCAGACCCCTTTGTAGCCTGCCCTCAGGTGGGCAAGGAGATTCCCTCCTCAGGAGGCTGTGCTCTGTCCAGGTGCGGCTCTGGGGCCTTTGCTGGCTGGGCTCATTTCTCCCACGGGCTGGAACAATGTCTTCTACATGCTCATCTCCGCTGATGTCCTGGCCTGCTTGGTAAGAGTCCTTGAGGTACACAGATGGGTATTGGAGGCTGCTCTCTCTCGCCAGGCTGGAACTCTAGAGGTCCAAAGCATTGACCACTGGGGATTCTGGGACAATGAGAACAGCTGCCCTTGGCGCAGAACTACTTTCCCTCCCATAGGTGGCCTCCTGCCAAACGAAAGCACCTACCCCTTTCTCTACTGCCAGTCCCCTGGCCACCTGATACTGGGAGCTAAGTACTCAATGTTAAGGTGCTCTCCCTTCCCTCTTTGCCTTGGGGTCCCCACAGTTCCTCTGCCGGTTGGTGTACAAAGAGATCCTGTCCTGGAAGTCATCCCTGAGTAGAGACAGAGGGTGAGTGCTCCAGCAGCTAAAGCTGCCCCTCTGACAGCCTCGCTTCTCAAGGGAATCAGCCCAGTGCTCAGTTTCTCCAACCCAGTCTGAGACTAATCCAGCCCAGACCTGGGGAGCTCTGAGCCCCATCCCACTAACCTGTCCTCTGTTGTCCCCATGTGTCTCCATAGCTCTAGTCTGGTCCTAACCCACCCGCGATAATATTTTCCTCAAGTCCCATGACTTTTGTGAGTATTTGCTTCAAATCTATGACTAATGTGCCATTGGAACAGGGGCTGCATGCAAATCTCTCCTGCACTGTGACATTTTTCAGCTGTCTCTTTTTTTCTTGGGGTTCAGTTCTAAAGACTCAATCTGAGCGGAGCATGGTGCTTAAAAAGTGTTTTCCAAGGGGTCTGAGGTGCCATAGAGGTTGGCAGCCTCTTCCCTGAGGGACAGTGTTAGGGCTTTGGACATGCCCTCCTGGGGCAGAGGAGGCAGAGATAGGGAAACCGTCTTCTCTCTGAACTCAGACTGAGCTGCAAATACTTCCTGCAGTTCAGAAACCAGTCATCTGGCCCCTCTGCCTGGGGTAGGCAGACAAAAGCAACTATAATCACACCATCTGAAACAAAGTTTGAAGCAAGCATGGGTGACTAGCCTGGTGTGCTCCCTGCCTGTTGTCTCGGTGGTGGTGATGGTGAAGGTGGCACAATGGGTTAGTGGCAGAGGCTGCACACTGGTGCTGGTGTTGGTGGTCGGGCAACCTCTCCCTCTGGCTGTTCTGAGCAGAAGCCTTCTGCTCACAAAGAGCTGCAAACCTGGGCTGGATGGTAAATGTGAGGAAGAAGCCCCCAGAGTCACGGTAACCAGCACATTACCTTGGAAACACTTCCCTTTAAGGAAGCCATCATCTGGAAAGAGCAACTGAGAGCAGGAAGACAATGAAAGCAGGAAGCATTCGAAGTGTCACTCAGTTCCTGCCACTGGTGCTCCTCAGGGCCAGGCGTGAGGGAAGGTTGGAAGGGGAAGAAAAGAAGCAGAAGGGGAAAAGGAGTAGTGAGCAACTGCTCTGTGCCTGGAATTTTGTCCAGCCTGAGATAGATTAGCTTACCTCTCAGCAACCTCTCAATTAGAGGTGAGAGAACACAGGTCCAGAACTCAGAGAATATGCCAGAACTCAGAGAATAAGGCCTTCAGTTTGTCCCAGCACAGACTAACCTTGAACCCAGATCTGTGGGGGTCATTTACTTTTCTCCATACTGCTGTCATCCCCAGCCAGTCCTTCTCCATGGAAAGGTCTATGCGTGGGATGTGCAGTTAGAGCAGACAGAGAGCTGAACTTGGAATCCGAAATCCCTGGAGAGTCCTGCCTTCTCCGTTCACTCTGTGAGACCTTGGGCATGTCACTCAGATGCTCTGAAGCTCCACATCTTTATGTCCGAATAGGGATGCTCATTCCTAAATACCTGGCAGGGTTGATGTGAGGCTGAGATGAGATGGGGTATGTGATGTTGCTTTGTAAAGCTATCAAATGTGACATAAACATTGTAAGATTTTTAATATTATTCCAGCTTGCTACTTCCTGTCCAAGAGGTGAAAGAGAACCCTAATTATAGAGAGCAGAGATGAATAGCAAGGATAGGAACTTATTAAGTTGGGTCTCACTTTCTCTTCTGTCCCCTCTGTCCCCTTCATGCAGGTATAGAAAAATATGAAGCCCCGACTGGAAGAGAAGTGTGGAGGGTTCCAACTGGTCCCCAGCATGCTCTCCCTGGGCAAGACAATGGACATTTTCACAGATGAAGAGGCAAACCCTCTTAATCTAATACCAGCCAGCCCAGCCCAGCCACGGGGCTGCTAAGAGTACAGAGATTCTACATGGAAAGGGAACTACCAGGCATAAGGATATGGAAGACTCAAGGGCCTGAGTTCTGGAAGCTGCAAGTAGAGTGTTTGGGGTCAGAGCTGAGTGCCATCTCCATGTTGATAAGGGAAGGATCTCCTCAGACTCTTGCTTGTTCAGATTCCAAGACAGAAGTTTCTATAAGGCTAAGGCCCAGAACATGTGTGTCTCCTCTTCCCATGTTAAATTTTAATCTCTGTAATCAGCCAGAACCTATAGGAGGACATCTCACCCCATGTCAGAGGTGCCCAGCCTCTCTCGATCCCTTTATCCATGAACCAGTCTTCTCTGTGTGCGTGCCCAAGTTGGACCCTCTTCTACCCTTCATTTGATCCTATTGATAACTCCATTACCCACTTTGATAAAGTATCCTTGCTGTTACTCCAGGGCCAGGACTAGGGTGAGGCAAGGAGCTGCCTCACATATAGAATTTAAGGGGGCACTCACTCTTGGGCACGTGCCAATCCTGAGAGTTGAGTGCCTTCCTTGTCTCGCTCTGGTCCCAGCCCCCTGATGTCCTCAGTAGAAAGTGACATCAGGGCTAGTGCTGTGGTGGGGGAGGCGGGGTTAGAAAGAGAAACTGGGCAATACAGCATGTGTATTGAGCATTCTGAAAATGAATTGCTGGTGGTTACTGAGTGCCCACCATATGCCAGCTCTATGCTAAGAATGGTGTAGACAGTGGACACACAAAGGGCTATGCCCTGGGCATAGGCGCTAAGGTGACAAGACTAGCAAGAAATGAGGGCCTCACCTGGTTCATGCAAGCAGCTACTACGTGTGCAGTTGCGTGGTGCCATCTGCAGCCCCCTTCTTTGCTTGACATTCCTGATGCACCGACGTCCTTCCCCCAAGTCCTGGATCACTACCTGGATCACTACCTGGCTGGCTGGCTCTAGGCATCTCCATCTGACCCCAAAGCTGCCCATCAGCACCAATACACATTTCCTTTTACCAGCTGTGCTTGTGCTCATCCTTGTCAGGGCTTGCCTCAGCAGTAAGGGGGGCTCCCATGGATTGTTGAAGCAGTATCCCAGGACCACAAGGTCGATAATGCGGGGGCTGGTGACAGTTGGCAGTCCTGGGGAGGATGCTCATGACATTGATGATGTGTGGAGCAAACCGGCGCTTAGAGCCTCACACAAGACACAATGGTTGCATTTCCTGGGACACCGTGGACCGGTGCATTAACTGGAGACACGCATGTCAACTCTGCAGCAGGTTTACATGTGCCGATGGTAACAGACAGAGAAGACTCCCACAGCCTGGGAGCCACTTCAGCTCTGAAGGCAGGACCCAGCCTGCTCAGTCCTCAGAGCCCACAGGGGCAGGAGTTATACTATTATGCTCAGCATTCATGAACGCTCCTCTCAAGATCAGAAAGATTTGTCTGATATCATCATCACTTAGGAGGAACCAGCTTAAGGAGAAACTGTGTTGCTTAAATGAGCCACTAGATGGTGACACAATCCCATGATAGAGCCCAGGGTGGGTCTGGAAGGGAGGCAGGAACAGGGGTTTCTTGTGAAAAGATTTCCCGCTCTCTCTGCTGCAGAGGTCATGGCAGGAGACTTTTTTCCCCAGGGACACTACATACTAGCTTTAAGCCCATCTCCTCATCAAGAGAATAGTGATAACATTACCTACCTCGTGGGATTGATATGAGGGGAGACGAATACGTGTTAAACATACTCCCTGCCCTTGAGGGACTCATCTAATATGGGATAAGATAGGAGTATGAAAATACACAGAAACAGTGACTAGAGCTAAGAGCTCCACTGTTCATTAGCCCAGCCATGAAGGGACAGGGCTGGCAGGAGGGCGATTCCCACGGCAACGGGAAGAATCATTCTTCCTTATAAAGGCAGAATTCATAGGACTCGGGTGCTTTCTTTGATAAGGCAGAGAGGGGAAGGGGAAGAGGGAGGAAGTTAACACGAACACTTATCAACCCTTACTGTGTTCATCAGGGACTGAAAAATGAAGAAGAGGCATCGGCTTCTACTGGCAGGGAAGTATGGCCCTAGACCCAGGCAGAAGGCATTGTGGGAATTCAGAACCTGGCCTCAGAGATGAGGCCTGGGCTGTAGATGGGGGTTTGGGAAACATACCAAAGGCTGAGGGAAGTCTCTGAGATCTGTCCTTCTGCACCCACCTCCCAAGCCCCAGGTCCCGCCCCACCTGGGCAGCTCTGGGCACTGCCTGTTCACCAGAGGCCCTGTACCTGCCTTCTCTCTGGGCCTCTGCACTCACCCGGGGCTAATGCAGGAGCATTACGTTAATTAGTTATTCATTTAATTTAACTTCACATTTGGTCTCAATTAAGCTTAAAATGTTCTTCCTTATAGATGCTACAATAGCACTTGTAATTAAAAAGCAATAACTCTTTGCGTTTCTCCTTTAGAGATCCATTGGGAGGCTGGGCTAGAAGGGGGTGGGGGGTGGGGCTGGCTAGGGGAGTAGGAGGAGGCAAGAAGCAATGAAAAGAAAGAGAAAGAAGTTCTTGATAGATCTCAGCACTGCGAGGATAACCACTAAGACCGAGGTTGGGGGAAGGAGCTCTTTTTCTTTTTTTTTCTTTTTTTTTTTTTTTTTGAGTTGGAGTCTTACTCTGTTGCCCAGGCTGCAGTGCAGTGGCATGTTCACATTCACTGCAGCTTCGACCTGCTGGAATCAGGTGATCCTTCCGCCTCAGCCTTCCAAGTAGCTGGAACTACAGGTGCATGCCACCGTGCCTGGCTAATTGTTTGATTTCTATTTTAGAGATGAGGTCTCACCACTTCATGGGTGTTGGGGTGGGGGTGGGAAGAGTTGCTGCTGGGAACCCTGAGGAGCAATATACAGGAGTAAACCCTCCCTGTACATAAAGGAGTGGGAGTAAGGGGGGGGTGGGGAGGAGAAGGAGGCAGTCCTTAGAGGTAGAAATGGGTCCATATATTCTGTAGTAGGCAAAATGTGCCCCCCATAAGATGTTTACATCCAAATTCCCAGAACCAGTGAATATGTTACTGTGTACAGCAAATGAGATTTTGCTGATGTGATTAAGCATCTAGAGATGGGAAAATTCATCAGGGTGGGCTCAGTGTATCACAAGGCTCCTACCAATCACAGAGGGAGGCGAGAGTGTCAGAGATTGAAAGATGCTGCTTCACTGGCTTTGAAGACAGAGAAAGGGGCCATGGACCAGGTGAACGGATTTCAGCACCAGTGATGACTCCACACCCAGCTAAGACCAAGAGATTTATTAAAGGGGCAGTTATAGGAAGGGACTGCAACCGAGGAAAAGTGAGAGAGAGAGAGGGAGAGAGAGAGAGAGAGCGAGAAAGAGAGGAGGGGGGGAGAGAGGGAGGG
>NW_007247235.1:155750-157109 GCF_000164805.1 Carlito syrichta | reverse complement strand
ATGAGGTAGTATTCCTACAGGGAGAGGTTGTTTGAGCACAGGTTTAAGTTTCGCACACGCAGGAAAAGTTGGAGCTTAGGGCCTTTGTTGTTTTGGGAGGCAGCGCCATCTTGGGGACGCCCTTCTGACTGTTCTCTGTGCCTTTCACCAGGGAAGGTGGGTGGCCTCCAGAAGTTGGAAAAGGCAAGGAAACGGAATCTCTCCTAAGGTCTCCAAAGTCTTTACTTCAGCCCCGTGAACCCTGTTTCTGATCTCTGATCTCTGATCCCCAAAACTGTAAGATAAATTTGTATTCTAAATCACTAAGTTTGTGGTAATTTGTTACAGTCACATAAAAAACTGATAATATTCTCAGTGTAAAACTGGGTACATGATCAATTTAAAAACAGAGAAAAAACAAATACACATAAGAAAACGGAACTCCCTAAAGCTTAAAACAAGTAGAGGGACTGGCCATGGAGTGTTAGAAATGGCATCAATGCCACCATGTAACTATGCCAAGGGTTTTCTCTGGGCAAAATGTACAGCCTTTACCATCCCCAACACGATGTGATGAAAACCAGAAAAAAAAACTTTATCTGTGGTACTGGACTCTGAGTTGGGTCTTGGCTGTCACTTCTTTGGTCCTAGGAAACAGAAAAGAGAGTGGAAAACATTTCTCCAAGAGGACTTAGAAACATTTTTTTCCTTGAGTAAACAGCAACCACCAATGATCCCCAAGAGACAAAGACCAAGTTAAGAAAACAAAAAACACTCTTGGCTTGTGGCTTTGATTCTTCCATTGGCATCTCTGAACACCAGCCCAAGTCTCAACATTGCAGGTGAACAGCACTCATGAGATTGCTGTACGTACGACCTTGAAAGTTCAGTCTTCTAGCTACTCAGTTGTTTAGCATCTCTGAGCAAGGAGAAAGCCAAAGTCTAACAGCACAGAGACCTGCCAAAAACACAGGGCTAATCAGCGAAGTCTCTGAGGTCCCTCGTGCCTCTTAACTGCTTTGTCCCAGACTCATGCACAGTTCCTAACATTGTGGTTTTTCCACCAGACTGTACTGCTTGTCCTTGGTATTTCTATCAAGTGGATTTGCACTGCCTAACCTGGGTCCTTCCTTTTCCTTTGTTTTCATCTTAAGGAGCAATAGTGTATAATATAAAGTTGTTAAGAGCTTAAAAACTGGAGCTGGCCAGGCTCGGTGGCTCAGCCTATAATCCCGTGCCTTTGGGAGGCTGAGGTGAGTGGATTGCCTGAGCCCGCAGTTCGAGACCCGCCTGGCAACTTGGCGAGACCTCATCTCTACAATGAATCAAAAAAATTAGCTGGGCGTGGTAGCGCGCACCTGTAGTTCCAGCTACTTGGAA
>NW_007247235.1:132052-155682 GCF_000164805.1 Carlito syrichta | reverse complement strand
AAAAAAAAAAAAAAAGAAAGAAAGAAAGAAAGAAACTGGAGCCACACTGCCTGATTCAGATCCTGACTTCAATTATCTCTAGCTGAGTGATTGTGAGCAAATTACATCACCAGTCTGTGCCTGTGGCCCATCTGTGAAAGGGGGATATTAAGAGTACCTACTTCATAGGGCTGATACGAGGATGCCATAAGTTAATACTTATAACTCACTTAGAAAAATGCCCAGCACACGTTTGCTAAATATAATAAAAATTGTGACTTCAGCATGTGGAAGACTAGACTTATTTCCAATTGGGATGAAAATAGAGATTAAAGGTTGAACTCTATGAACTATGAAATCTCTTCCAATCCTGAGTTTTTATGCTCCTATGAGAATAATCAACACTTTTCCAGATTTGTTTCCATACGGTTCTAAATTCCACATCTGGAAATTCGTTTCTATGTAACAACAGCTAGGCACTTAAAGGTTTAAGCCAAGGAATTATAATATAGTTTGTTATTTGTACTATAAATGTTCATTAGAATTATTTAATGAAACCTTTACCTTTTGGATATATGTTAGGAAAATGGTGGGTACAAAGTAGCTAAGAAATGGTATTAACCAATATAAAAATAAGTTGTCTGCAAGTCCAAAGTGATCTTTAAACTGAGAAATTATATGTCAGGAATCCTGATGTCGAGTTTGAGCCCCACTACTAACTAGCTGTTAAACTTCAAATCCCTTCTCCTCTCTGCCTGTTTCTCATCTGTAAAATACTTACAGCAAGTTTCTTTACACATTGAGCAAAAAAATAAAACAGAAACACTTCAACTGCAACAACCATGAAATAGACTTGACAGAAAAGTTTGTGGTAAAGAACAGAACAAGAAATGGACTATTTTATGTTAGAATAAAGATATTTTAAAATAATGTGGATGCCTTCATTCCAAGATGGAGTTAGGAGGACAGCCTAGACACCTAGTCCTCCGACCAACTGACTCTACCAGGACCAGTGCTTTATACCTATGAGGTGCACAATAAATGTTGCATGAACAGCAGTGTATGGGGGGTACATGAATGAATGGCTATGCATTCCCTGGTACCTAGAGATCAGTACGAAATTCTGATGCAGTTTTACATTACATATATGGTACTGTGCACAAATAAAATGTTAGCTTTACTTTCACTTGACAAGTGAAAAATTTCAGGAACTTATCAAAAAATGATTAGTGTGATCTCTCATGTTGGGGGGTAGGGTGATATCCTACTAAATTAGTTTTTGTCAGGACACAATTTTGAGAGGCTGTGGAATAAACTGTTTTCTTATACAGAAGCCTGGATTTACTTTCCTTCTCTGCCTTCTAAAGAGTGGAGTTCCCTAGTCTCTGCCACCGGACCCCCACATAGTAGTGAAGAGTATAGTAGGGAACATGCTCTGAGGCCAGTGATCAAAGAATAGCTAATGGAACACTAGGATGATTCCTGTCTGTATTTAAGAGAAGCCCTCTGAGTCCTGTCCTCTGAGGCCATGAGTGTAAGAGGTTCCATATCAGAAACTGACTATACGGATGCCCCATGCGGAACTCTCAGTGAAATTCACTATATGCCCTCTCAGCCTTCCACTTCTCTTCCTAACCCTGAGAGTGGTGTTTGTTTTTTTTTCAAGGTTGAGTGTAACTTCTTTGAGTATGTAGGTAAAGTCATCTATCATTCATCTTACCACAGCTGGTAATTAGAGACTTGGGATCTACAGAAGGTAGGTCAAGCTAAAATACACTTTGCATAAAATATATACTTCCCTCCCCCACTAAAGTCAGCCCTTAGCATACAAGTCTGTCATTTACATCTGGCAAAGAAAACCAATAGATAACAGTAGTGTTTGGGAAGAAATTTAGTTCCCACTTTAACACATTTTTCTCCACCTAAATAGTCACCCAAAAGCTCATAGTTATTATCCATTGATCTAGTAGTCAGATACATTTTTGGTGAAATAAAAAGATCAGGAACAGTTTTCCAAGAGTTCTCAAAAGAAGGTGACAGTTGGCAGCCTGTATTTGTTAGGAGTCACACTTGAACATGGGCCACAGAGACACTCACAGGTACCTGGGAGCTTTAGAGCAGCACAGGAGCAAGAACCCACTGGCTTCCCCACTTCCCTCACCATCTCTGCATTCTCCTTTTTCTCCTTCAATCTGTTTAGAGGATATTTCTTCTTTTCTTACCTCTGTGCCCTAGGTCAGATTAAGCAACCATTTCCTTTGAAGCTTTCTATATAAAGCCTTGTCTGCAAAGCTTTTCCAAACTGAGCAATATAAAGGAGAAAGTTCAAATGACACCTGGCCTCACCAGCCTGTGACTTTCAACAGTCAACTACTCTCTCATGATTTGGAGCTTTGTACCTTCTGGGGTGGCAGGACTGGGCATCCGCTCTACCCTGACAACAGGCACCAGGAGAGAAAGCAAAGGAGCAGGGGCCTAACCTTCTTTAAGCTCTCAACCAGAGTTCCACAAAGCCTGGTGTGTTTTCTTTCCAGTCTGAGGCAGGCCGTGAAGTCTGCCACACTTAGCTTGCACACCAGCTATTATGTGAAGCTTGGATGAGTCAGTTCATCTCTTTAAGCCTCAATTCTTTTTTTTTCTATTTTAAAATGGGATGATATAAGCCACTCTACAAAAAAGACACCTGCATACACATGTTTATTGCAGTACTATTCGCAATAGCAAAAACATAGAACCAACCCAGACGCCCACTGAACATGGACTGGATAAAGAAAATGTGGTATATATACACAATGGAATATTATGCAGCCATGAAGAAAAACAAAATCATGGCCTTTGCAGCAACTTGGATGCAGCTGGAGACCATCATACTAAGTGAATTATCACAGAAACAAAGAATTAAATGTCACACGTTCTTACTCATAAGTGGGTCACGCTAGTCACACTAGCACAAGGGTGAGATCGGCAGACACTGGACACTGCTAGGGGTGGAAGGGAGGGAGGACAGAGGAGGGCATGTGGCAACACAGTGGGTACCTGGTCCACTATCAAAGAAGTGAGGGCAAGCTAGAAGCCCAAACTTCAACTGCATGCAACCTACTTATGTTGTAAATCCCCACTTGTACCCCACAACCCTAAAATAAAAATAAAAATAAAAAAACAGGGATGATAATAAACTGTGGTAAAAATTAAACTTCAAAGGAGCACATGCTCAGAGCACAGAGCACATGCTTAGTCAGTGTTCTCTTTCCAACTTGTTTTCTTGGTTCTTAATTTTAAATCAGAAGACCCTTTTTCAAATAGCTCTAGGGAGTGAGGATTAGACTTCCAAAAGTAAAGCCAGACCAGAGCCCCTCCATTTAATTACAAATTTCACTTGGTCTGGCAGATAAGACAGGTGTAAATTTACATTATATACACTTGTACCAAAGCTCCCAGGCACTTAGGAGACTTTGTGTAGCCCACAAGAAAGTTTGACTTCTAACAAATGCAAGTTTCCAATTGTCACCTTCTTTTGAGAGACTTGCTGAAAAAATAACCCTTAAAGTCCACCAAACCGTGAAAGAAAAAGAACCCAGAGATACCTGGCAAGACAAACAACCAACATTTCCATACCTTTCTTCTAATCCCCTAGTAAACCTGAAATATGAAGATACTAAGTACAGAGAGCTGTGGCCAAGAGTATGAAAAGAACGTCAGTCCTTTGGTTGTTATTTATTGCCTTATTAGAGCTCAGGAGAATGACACTCAATGCCTTCATAGAGTTCTGTGGAAGCCTATGCATGGAGTGGTCAATAGCCAACAACTGAGTAAGTCCTCCAAATTACCACATTCAAACAACCCTTTGAATTTGAGTGCCTCTCCTTTCCAAATGACTCCAACTTCATAGCTAAGAATTTTACATATTACCGAAAAGGACTAGGTTCTTTCACTGAACAGAAGAAGCCAAAGTGACACTTTCCTCAAAATCTATTTACTAACGACTTGATTGAAAATCTACTCTAAGCAGATCATTGTTACTATTTATCTTTCAAAACAGATGTAAATCCCGAAGTACAGGTACTGAGAAGACAACCATATCCTCTTAAGCTGACAAGAATCCATCCCCACAGGAACAATTTTGCAACCCTGTTTCTGGAAGTCAGAACTCAAGAGATTTGTTTCAGTGATGAATGGATACTCCTCTGATATTAAGGTATAAGGAATGTCAAAAAGCAAGGCTCTGAATAGTGCCTTTCTGCTCGTCAATGACCTCACAATAAAGGAGAGAACAGTGCCCTGGTTTCCTCAACAGTGGTCACTAGGATCGCAGTGGTTTGGCATAGATCGGCTCCAAGATGTGATGAATTAGGACCAAGAAGAGGCCTCCAAGGAAGACAGCAGTGAGGAAAGCCAGCAGGACGTAGCGGCCAATGAAAAAGGCATCCACAATCTGGAGAGAGAAAACATCAAAATGAAATTACTACCACTTCAGCACCCTGACTGTGACAATCTGAAGTCTGTAGTGAATGGGCCAAGAGTCTGCTCAGATCTGTAACTTTCAGTAATGTCCTGCCCTGAGTCTCTTCTGTACATGAAAAGAAGGAATCTTCTTCTCAACTCCCTAAGCTGGAGACACAAGGTAAAGAAAGGATTAATGAGGTACAGGAAACAAATGGCTCAATTTAGGAGGTTCATAAATACTTTGAATCCCCCCTGGATGAAGTCTTTTATGTTCTGAAATCTATTATATAGAGTTAAAGAAGAGCTTGCTTGGTTCTAGAAAGGCTCATTTTCATTGGTTTTTTTTTTTAATTGGAGTCTCACTCTGTCACCCAGACTGAAGTGCAGTGGTATGCTCCTGGCCACCACAGCCTCGACCTGCTGGGCTCTGGCGATCCTTTCGCCTCAGCCTTCTGAGTAGCCGGAATTACAGGCATGCGCTACCATGCCCGGCTGATTTTTTTATTTATTGTAGAGATGAGGTCTCATCAAGTTGCCCAGGTGGGTCTCGAACCTGCGGGCTCAGGCAATTCACTCACCTCAGCCACCCAAGGCACGGGATTACAGGCTGAGCCACCGAGCCCAGCTTCGTTGTTGTTAAAACACTTTTATTATGGAGAATTTTAATCATACGTAAAAATACAACAGTGTAATAAATACCCATGTACCTAAAATCCAATTCCCCCAAGTTATCAACCTATTGCCAGTTCAGGAAGGTTCATTTTCAAAATGAAAAAGTGACTCTTTATAATGCTCCACAGAAAAGTTCTGAACCCTAATATTCCAAGGGATAGGGGAAATAGCCATTTACCTGAAATACTGAAACACTAAGAGGATGGGCAACTTGCCCCAAATCATTGACTGCCTGCCTCATCGTTGAGGCCTCAAAGCTGTTGGTCCTTGCTGACAAAACCATGTCATTGGTGTTGGCTCTTTCCACGTGTCTACTGTCCACTGCCAGAGAGAGCTTCATACTCCCAAATGGTGGTGCTTACATTTGGACAAGAAGAAGCAATTTAATTCACAGACCCAATAGAGCAGTAACAAATCAAGTGACTGACTGATTTCACAAAAGCTTTGAAAACCCAGTACCTAGAAGAGAATCCCAAATACCCGAAAGGTGACTATAGGAGACAGAATAATAGCCCCAAGACATTCATCCCCTAGAACCCAGAAATTGTGAATATGATGTATTACATGGTGAAGCTGAATTAAGGTTGTTAATCAGCTGACCTTCAAACAGGGAGATTAGCCTGGATTATTTGATCCAGGTGGGCCCAGTATAATCACAAGGGCTCTTACACATCAAATAGGGTGCGAGAGAGGATCAGTGAAAGAGATGGAAAGAGGATGGAAGCAGAGTCTGCGAGAGGTTACATTGCTGGCTTTGAAGTGGAGGAAGAGGGTCATGAGTCAAGGAATACAGGCAACCTCTAAGAAATTTGAAAGAGATAAGGAAATGGATTCTCCCCTAGAACCTCCAGGAAAGAGCAGCCCTGCCAACTCCTTGATTTTAGCCCAGTGAGGCTGATTTTGGACTTCTAACCTACAGAACTATAAGATAATAAACCTGTGTTGTGAGCCATTGAGTTTGCAGTAATTTGTCACAGCAGCAATAGTGGCGATACGCAAAGTACCTATCCAACCCAAGCCCTGGTATGATCACAGATCCAAAGACACCAAGAAGAAAAAGGCTACAGACACCCCAGCTGCTCCAGAGATTACCCCAACAGTCAACTTACAACAAAGGTCAGTTTGATAAAACAGCTTTAACATAACTTTGACCTTGGCTCCAGTACTGAACAAGTCTCTTGCGGGCTACATGTTTGCTCGTTTGACACTTTCACTTTTTAATTAGCCAATTAGCAGGCCTTGGGTGCAGAAGGCCCAGGCCATGTATTATTGATATAGCATTAAGCCAGGCTGCTGCAGGGGCCAGCTCTCGCAACCTGAAAATGAGAACTCCAATTCTACTGGCCATGCTGATGTATATATTTTGCTCAAACCCCATTCTTCTCTCCTGGGTCTGAAACTCAGATGACAAGAGAGTCGGGGACTGATTTCAAAACTGTGTTTGTTCTGTGCCTTTCTTCCAACATTCACATCTGTAACATCTAGAGATATGGTAGCCAACATCACTATCCCCCATTAAAAAATAAGGAAACTGAGGTGGGAATCTACCCCTGGCTCACACAGATGGTATTCACACCCTCTGAGTGGTTTCCAAATGCTGACCAAAAAAACCTGGCATTTATGGCAATGATTCCTTAAAGTTGTGTGGTATTACTTCCCTTGGAGCTTTCAGAACTAATTTCCTTCCTTTTGCCATGGTAAGTCCTAGATAGAGTTGGAAGTATGTGTCAATTTTAGCTTAACATATAATTTTGTGTACTATTGTTGTCTAGTATCAAAATACTAACGGCTAAGCTCTCTCGGGATGACCCCTGATAATACGTTGAGTCCCCAGTAATTAAGATTTTGAAGACAGACCTCAGCTTGAATCCTTGCTCTGCCTCTTGCTAATACACATGACCTTGGACAAGTTACCGTAACCTCTTACAGCCTCAATGTTCTTACCTATAAAATAGGGATAAAAGTACCAACTTAGGGTTGTCTTGAGGTTTAAATGAAATAATGCAAATGGTGTGCTGTGTACAGAGGACCTGGCACGCAGCCATCCTTTGAAAAATGTGAGCTATTATCATCATGACTACTTAAAACATTAAAATGGAGGTTAAGAGGCCAGCTGTGAGGAGTAATGGAGACAAAAGAAGTCAATGCCATGGTCAAGATCCTACAGGTCTGAGACCAGTCATGCAGGGTAAAGTCAGAGCCCCAAGTCAGAAATGAACCAGAATGAGTGAGTTCCCAGAGAAAGACTATGAGAGAGATGATAAAAATCCATGTAAAGAGGTGGGTGCTGGCAGGTATGGTCCCAGGAGTGAGTACTAAAGGAAATACTAGAAGACTGTAAGGACTGAATTTCTCTAGATCTACAACTTCCACTTTCCATAGAAATGTCCTCTTTCCTCACTGCTCTTCTCTATGAAAGTCATTCTCTCCACATCACAAGTAGATCACTGCTCTTCTCTATGGAAAGTATTCTCTCATCACAAGTAGAAGAGTTCTACACCATGGAAAAGCATGTCGCTCAGCACTTTGAAGGCACTGCAACAATTTCAGCCCAGGATCTCAGGTTCTAAGCCAAGAATACCAGGAACAGGAACACTTCCAGGAGCAGGCCTATTCCTGTCTCATTTTCCCTTTCTCTGTCCCCATGGCATGAGGTGGCTTTTCGACACACCCTCATTCAACTTGACGCAAAGTGGAGATGAAACCAAATCAGGCAAATAGCTGCCTGGTGGGGTTGCAGGGAGAATTTCAAGTAAGATTCTTTTTTCGAGTGAAGGGGTAAGGGAACATAAGGCTCCCTCTAAGCTTCCCTTGTCATTATTTGAACTATACAATTCTTCTAACACATCTCAGGCAACTTGATGTCAGAGAATATTAAGAGCAGGATGGAGGTATAGACCAGGAGAAACAAGCCTTCAACTCAGGAGGCAAAATTAAACCAATGGCTTTACCTTAACTTCTGCATCTGGGGCTGGGAATTCACTAGCTCGGGGAAAAAGCAACAGGACAGAGGTGATGATCACAGCACCAAGGAATACAAAAATGATGGAGAACCTGGGGTCAGAAAGACAAAGTATTAAAAGCACTGTTTACAATTTCTTCTCCAATCAGTTAGGTCTGGATTGGCTCTTCTCTGGGGCCAATATTCTATGTTTTAGTCCCTTCACAATGTTCAGAGACCTGCTATCTACAACCCTTCTTTCCAAAGCCCTTCTTCCTAGACAGGTACCAGCTATGTCCATTCTCATTTATTCCTGGTAATTCCAAATTCCTACGAATGGGAATTTGTAGTTATTATTTTTACTTCTGCCCAAAGTCACAATCAAGAAAAACCAAAGTAGCTCCTCCCCACCCCCACTTCTGTTGTTTTTAGACCAGAATACTTTAGAAAATTCTGTAACTCTCTGCTTCATACTCACATATTTCACAAGAGTACAACCCTAAAGTGTTTTCAGAGTCAGTTTATGGCCTAACCTCAAATGCTTCTTTGGTTACCCTGGGCTTGGGTCTAGAGCCTCAGGGACTGGACCAAGTATCTGCTATAAATCTCAACAATTAAGAAACACACACATGTAGAAACTTAATAGGCAGCAAAAGCAGATTCTCTTGTCATCTCTTGTGTCCCCTATCTCCTCCACAGTGAGAACTGAAAAATACCACCTCCCTCTCCTCCCACCTCTGCTTCAGAGCATAAATAACACAGTTCATGCTTATGATAAGAGGTTAAAATGCAACTCATTCAAACTGCCAGTAATTACAAAAATGATCTCCTGAATTCTAAATGTTTAATGAGTGTCAGCAATTTCACCTCTAATTGCTTTTACCTGGGACTCCCAGTTGGAAAGAACGCCTTACCTAGCCACTCCGGAGGCTCTGGATAATAGCACACACAGCAGCAGCACTGACACCCAGAGCAGAGCTAGAATGAACACGCCTGCACCTACTCCGAGCACGGTGCCAGCCATCCTGGGAGAGGCAGCAGCTGCCTCCACCTTGAGCACTGCAGGGTCAAGCGTCCGTTTTCCTGCTGCACACTCCTAGGTTAAGAAGGCATTCAGACAAATACAGAAAGCCAAGACTCATGACAGGGAATTTTTTGATGACTGGTGTGTTAGGAGGATTACTTAGTGCAGGTCATTAATTTTCAAAAATGTCCAGTCCCAGAGTCCCTTAATGGGAAATAGAAATTTAGAACCCAAAGCCTCTCTTTTTGGCAGGGACTGAGAGGCTGCTTTCTGCTATGAGCGCATCACTTCAAATTTGGTATCTGAGTTCCAGCTTGACTTCTTCTCCCCAGCCCCTGGTTGAAAGCTCAACTTTCCATCAAAGCAACACCCTAACTAAGGACCGCTATAAGGCACCAGGACCTTGCAGCTCCAGGGCCAAAGCAGAAGTTGAAGTTCTCAGGGTAAATCTGCAGTAGGAGCTTTGACTCACCAATCAATCACAAGACAGGAAGTTCGCACTCTATCATCCCATTCTTATTCACAAGAAGAAAACTCCAAGACCTTAAAGAAGAACAGCCATCACTATTTGTGAACATTTACTATGTGCTAAGTACTTTGCAAACATATCTCATTTAATCACAGCAATAAGCTTCTGAGGAAGGTATTATTATACCTATGTTACAGAATGGGTGAGGTATAACTGCAATGAGGTATGCTCACAATAGAAATTTATTCTCTCACGGTTCTAGAGGCCAGAAGTACAAAATAAAGGCATCATCAGGACAGCACTCCTTCCAAAGGCTCTAGGGGAGAATACTTCCTTGCCCTTCTAGCTCTGGTAGCTCCAGGAATTTGTTGACTTGTGACTCACAACTCCAATCTCCACCTCTGTCTCTCTGGCATTCTCCTGTTTGTTTTCTCCATTCCTGTCTTTTGTTTTTGTTTTTGAGACAGGGGCTCACTCTGTTGCTCAGATTGGAATGCAGTGGCATGATTATGGTTCACTACACCCTTGAACTCTTGGACTCCAGTGATCCTCCTGCTTTAGCCTCCCCAATAACTGGCACTACAGGAGTATGCCACCACACCCAGCTATTTTTTTTTTAGAGACAAGGTCTCACCATGTTGCCCAGGCTGGTCGCCAACTCCTGGGCTCAAGCAATCCTCCTGCCAAGGCTTCTCAAAGTGTGGAATTATAGGTATGTACCATCTCACCCGGCACCTTCCTGTCGCTTAATAGGGTACAGTACTTGTCATTGAATTTAGGGTCCACTCAAATAATCTAGTATGATCTTAAGATCCTTAATTATATCTGCAAAGATCTTTTTGCTAAATAAGGTCACATTCACAGATTCCAGGAGTTAGGATGTGGACATATCTGTTTTGGGATCACCATAGTAGTACCTCCTCCGATTTTCCTTTTCAGTGTCAGAGACAAGTCTTAAGCAAACAGATTTCTCCTTAGGTTGCTGGCTTTCTTTACCTTGATGGTTTAAATACCACAAAAATGGCTGAGTACAATGGCTCATGCCTATAATCCTAGCGCTTTGTGAGACTGAGGCAAGAGAATTGCTTGAGACCAACTTGGGCAACATGGCAAGACATCATCTCTACAAAAATTAAAAAATTAGCCAGGCATAACAGCACATGCCTGTAGTCCCAGCTACTCATAACTAAACAAATACCATGAAAGTATTATCTATGAGAAGTTCTGTGATGAAGGTACTGGAAAGGAGGTTTTATGCATGAACAGCTAAACAAAATACATCCAATCAACTTTTATGATGTGCCTGCCACGTAAAACACTGTGTGACAAGCTGGGAATGACAGTGGTCCATAAGACCTATCTTCTGGCAGCAGTTTAAGGTTCTACTGGAGAACACTGTAACAATGGTCCGTATTACATTCTGACTCATAGTCAAAGCAAAATGCAGTGGGAACTGCAACAGTGAGAAGGGTTTTATGAAAAGGTGCGTGGTACAGGCACATTGGGGAAGAATCAGTGTGGCAAGATGACAGAGTACAGGGCAAGGCAGCAAATGAGACCTGGCACCCACCTGCCTCTCTGACCCCACTGGGGAGCTATCTTTCCTCCTTAAAGCCACAGGGGTGTCCTCTCAGGAACTCTAACATATCAAGTGTTTTCCCATCTATGGGACTTTGTACTTGCTGTTTCCACTGCCTAGAACTAACTTCCAACCCCAAATAAGTCCTCTACTATTCACAGGGCTGGCATTCCCATCCTTCTGATTTCAGCTTAAAAGTTACCTCCTCAGGGAGGTCTTCCCTGACTGCCTTATCTAAAGTAATGTCATAAATGATTACTCTCCATCACTCTATTTCCTTCAGAGCACTTTTCACAAATTGTAGTTAACATTTTTATTTATTTGTTTACACGTTTATTTTCTGTGTCTCCGTCTAGAATAGTAAACTCCATGAGAATAGAGACATTTCTTTCTCACCATGGTAACCCCAGTTATCAGCACACAGATTATGAGTGCAGATATTTGTTGGATGAATAAACAAAGCAGTGCTAATGAGTCCACAAAAAACAAGTGAGGGAGTATAAGGATCATATTGAGTTTTAGAAAGGTGATGGTACCTTCTGGTCAATATGCTGAACCGAAGTTAACAAGGGAAGTGCCTCACACAACAGCAAACACATAGAAATGCTCAATGAAATAGAACAAGGAGAATTTAATACACAGTGGAGCTCAAAAGCAGTAACAGGACATAGGTCAAGGACTATAAACAAAAATGTAGCTCACAGCCTGAGTAGTAGGCAGGAGCTGAGCCCAAAGGCCAACAGGGGTCCTGGCACCTGATAAAGACCTTCGGAGTGGTCCTCTCCTGGACAGATGAAGTCTCAGGCCATAATACAAAGAACCAGGACTAAGAACAATGAGTAAGGCTAGGCCCTCAAAGGGCTGGCCTGTTTAAAAAATAGGTTCTAAAAAATTTGCAGCCGGGCTCGGTGGCTCAGCCTGTAATCCCGCGCCTTTGGGAGGCTGAGGTGAGTGGATTGCCTGAGCCCGCGGGTTCGAGACCCGCCTGGGCAGCGAGACCTCATCTCTACAATCAATCAAAAAATCAGCCGGGCGTGGTAGCGCATGCCTGTAATTCCGGCTACTTGGAAGGCTGAGGCGGAAGGATCGCCGGAGCCCAGCAGGGTTAGGCTACGGTGGCTGGGAGCGGCCGCTGCCCTCCAGTCTGGGAGACAGAGTGAGACTCCAACTCAAAAAAAAAAAAAAATTTGCTGCTTACTTAGCTGGAAAAAAGCTAAGTGCCACAGGCAATGGTTGAAAAAAGGGAAATCTGAACTCCAATCCCTACATCATAAGCAAGTGTGAGATTCAAATTACACTACTCACATGCTTTTCCCAAGCAGAAAGATTAACATGAAAACTAGACTAAAAAGTGAGCAACCTATAGGATCCCAGCAGAGGCAAAATGAAAACCTCTCTGTAGGACTGGCACCACTGGTTGGCATGCAAGACTCCCTCAAGCAAGAGTGTAAAATAAAGATGTTTTCAGACATTCAAAAAGTGAAATGGAGTTCACCTCTCACAGACTGACAGTGAAAGAGCTACTCAGAGATGTCCTGCAGCAAGAAGCAAAATGAACCAAGAAAGAAGGCGTGCAATGTAAGGAAGAATGGTGAGAAAAGTACTAGAAAATACTGATAGTAAAGATTTCTGTAAAAATAATTATGACCAATTTTTTGACAGGTAAAAATAAGGAAGAACTAAAATATTACTCAATAGTTATACAGAAGATAGGAAAGGATAGTTCAAAGTTAAAGCACCCTACAGTTATCTCTTGCTTTGGAGAAGAGAGTTAATGATTACCTATATGGTTTGTTAAGCTAAATATGCATGTTTAAAAAAAAAACACATAGATAAGCACCAAAAAAAAGGATACAGAATGAAGAATTTCCACACTCGTAAAATGAAAAAAGCAAAGGAAGAAAACAGAAGGCACAGGGGTGGGGGTGGTGAAGTAGCTGGCAGAACAAAAAGTAAGCAAGGAAAATAGAAAACACAAAATAAGATTGTAAAAATAAACCTAAATACAAAAGTAATCATAGTAAATGCAAAGAGATTATACTTGGCTATCAAAAGAAATTCTCACATTAGTTTTTAAAAAATAGCTCTATAGCCGGGATCAATGGCTCAGCCTGTAATCCCACACCTTGGGAGGCTGAAGTGAGTGAATTGCCTGAGCCCGTGGGTTTGAGACCCACCTGGGCAACTTGGCAAGACCTCATCTCTATAATAAATCAAAAAATTAGCTGGGCGTGGTAGCGTGCACCTATAATTCCAGCCACTCGGAAGGTTGAGGCAGAAGCATCGCCAGAGCCCAGAAGGTGGAGGCTGCAGTGGCCGGGAGCGGCCACTACACTCCAGTCTGGGCGACAGCGTGAGACTCCAACTCAAAAAACAAATAAATAAAAAATAGCTCTATACAAGCTACACAGAAAACAAGGCTGAAAAAAGAAGAGATTTTAAAAAGACACACAAAGCAAATATGAACAAAACAAAAATCAGGGAAGGAGGGGATTGGAAGATATTCAGTGAGTGCAAAGTTTCAGTTTTGCAAGACAAAAAAAGTTCTGGAGATCTGTTTCACAACAATATGAATATACTTAACACTAGTGAACTGTACCCTGAAAAATAGATAAGATGGTAATTTTTATGTTTTTTTTTCAATGTTGAAAAAAACAAGTGAAACAAAATAAAATATAAGCTAGTGAAGTAATATTAGTACCAAGTAAATAAATATGAAGCTTTACAAAATATTAATAAGAGCAGTCACAAAATAATAATTTAGCAAAAAGATACAACTTGAAACAAATATGAAGCTAACAACAAAACCTCCAAATATATAAAGCCAAAATTGACAGAAGCACTATAATAAATGGACAAACCCACATATTTAGTGAGAGATTTTAATATGCCTATCTCAGAAACTGGTGGGTCAAGCAGATAAAAAATAAGAATACACACTTTAGAAAGAGGATATCTGAGTGACCAATAAATATGTAAAAAGACACTCAACTTCACTAGTCATCAGGAAATTACAAATGAAAATCAAAATTTAGTACCTCTGTACATCCACTAGGATGGATAAAATGAAAATGATAGTGTCAAGTGTTAACAAAAATATGGAGTAACTAGAATTCTAATATGAGGTAGGACTCAAAAAAACTGGAATTTATTTACAAAAAATTGTGTATTTATTGTTACATTTTTAAACTTCAGTCACCTTCAAAGTACTCTTCGTTTGATGCAATACTATTGTTGAGATGCTTTTTCCACTGCTCATAAGTTTCTGAACTCAGTCAACTTTGATGTCTATTAGTGCTACTGCTGTTTTTTGTTTCACCTCTTCCACATCAGCAAAATGTTTCCCTTTGAGAACTTTCTTCATCCAGGGAAACAAACAAACAAACAAAAAACGCTTGGGGAAAAATTACGTGAACAGGGAGAGTGGGCCCAGGGGCTATGCTGTTTTTGGTCAAAGACTGCTGAACACTCAGTGCAGTGTGGGCAGGTGCATTATCATGGTGGAAGACCCAGTCACCCATTAAACACAACTCAGGAAGCTGCTTCCACAAATTGTGATGCAACCTTCTCAAAATTTCCAGATAAAAATTTTGGTTAACTGTATGACCAGAAGGAACAAATTCCAAGTGTACTACAAGGGGTCTGTGCTCCAAAAGATAATTCTGGTTTTTTGGGGGTCCCCTGTCGTACACTGCTGGCAAGAGCATAAAAATTAACCACTGCTCTGGAGACTACTGACAGTATCTAATAGAGCTGAATATACATGTGCCCTACATCTAGCTCTTCAATCCTAGATTTATTCTCAGCTGAAATGCACACATAAGTTCACCAAAAGACACCACAGCCCTATTTGAAATAGCTAAAAAAAATGCAAGCAACCCAAATATTCACCAATAGAATGGATAAAGTATGGTATTCTATATACAATCTATTTGTCATACAATAGAATAATATAAAGCAATAAAAATGAACAAACTACAACTATGCCCAACCTGTGGATGAATTTCACAAATACTGAGTGAAAAAAGGCTAAAGGCAAACAGTTCATACTGTATGATTCCATTTATATAATGTTCAAAAGCAGGTCAAACTGATTCTGGGGACTAGAAGTCGGGAGTATAGTTCTGGGGTGCTGAAAAAATTCTGTTTCTTACTCTGGGTGTTGGCTACCTGGTTTTGTTGATTTTGTTGTATTGCATTTAGATATATGCTTTGAATTTGTGCATTTTTCTGTATGTGTGTTACACTGTCACTAAAAAGTTTACTTTAAAGAAAGAATACTAAGAGATCTATCAATCAAATACAATATATGAACCCTGTTTGGGTCCTGATTCAAACAAAGCAATTGTAAAAGCCCTCTAAGAGATGAATGTGGAAATCTGAAGTTACTTAGATATCTGATGATATTAGAAAATTGCCGTTCATTTTTAAGTGAAAACAGTTTTTTTTTAAAAGTATTGTTATACTGTTATTGATAGACATATATGCAAACCCATGTGTAACATATTATAGATAACAGAAAATGGTGTCTAGGGGAGAGGAGGTAAAGGAGGCTAATATGAAACAAGACCAGTCATAAGCTAGTTGTTAAAGCTGGGTGGTGAGTATGTAGATGTTTGCTATCCTATTTTCTATACTTTTGAATATATTTGAAACTTTCATAACAAAAGATGTATGCATATATATGTATGAATAAATAAAAGATGTGTAAGATTTTTACAGCTAAAATTATAAAACTTTATTCAAATATATATATATTATATATATATATATATACATATATATATATGCATATTTAAAGACCTGAATAGAGAAATAAAGCAGACCTGAATAGAGAAATAACCCATGTTCCTGGATGGGATGGTTCAATTAAAAGATCTCACTTTTCCTTAATCTATAAATTCAATGCAATTCTAACCAAAGTCTAAAAACAATTTTTTGTGGAACTTGAAAACGGATCCTAAATTCATATGGAAGAGCAAAAACCCAAGAATAGCCAAAACAATTTTGAGAACTAGGATGGCAACTTGCCTTTCTTGTTACCAACTGCCGCAAGACACATGAAAAAACCAAAGTAATTAAAACAGTGTGATAGTGGCACAAAGACACATGGCCCAGAGGCATAAAATCGAGAACCCAGAAACAGATCCATGCATTTGTGAGAACATCCTACAGGACAGAGTTGGCTTTATACTTCATGGGTAAAGGATTTCATAAACAGTGTTGGCACAAACGATTATCCAATAGAAATAATAAAACCAGATCTCTACTTTATATCATATATAGAAGCCAATTTTAAGTGGAAAGTAATTCATAATGAAATAGCATATGTTTAAATATACAAATGTTCAGGCTGACTATACTAGAATACATAATGAAGTACAGTAGTCAGATGCTTGCACCTAAACTTAGAATCATCATGAACGCAAAGGCTACAAATGCAGACTATGCAGGTGTGTTGTTCTGGCAACTCAAATACCACGAGCTGTGCTGCCTTCGGTTATGTGATTTTCTAGAGTGATGAACAACTCTTGTTAAAGTTCCAAACCACAAATAAGTATAATTTTCCCTTGATTTACATTAGAGTTGCATTCCTGGAAATTTTACTATATTAAACGGTGCCAAAAAATACATTATGTTTATATGAAAAATGTAGTTAGGCCCAGATAATTATAAATGAGTATCTTGTGGGACACTCAAAAGTTGAACAGACTGGAGGAAAATACTTCAATGTGAGGACTGTCCAATGCACTACAGAACATGCAGCAGCCCAGCCCTGCTCTATACACCCCAGTAATGCCTCCAATCACAATGTAACCAAATATACCCTCACAAATTCCAAATTGTCCCTAAAGAACAGTACTACCTTCTTTAGAGAAACACTGCTATACAAAAACCCTTGCATAAAGAGATATGTACAAAGATATTCATTGCAGCTTTGTTCATCACAGCAAAAAATCAGGAAAAAACCTAAATGTCTATCAATAAGAATAGATCAATAAAATGAATACAATATCTTATACTCATAACGAACACTTAAAATGAATGAATGTGACCTATATGTATTGATGTGAATATGTCTCAAAAACAATGTTGAATGACAAAAGCAAGTTGCAAAATGAAACCCACAGGGGCAACCCCTTCGGGTCCCCTCCCATTGTGGGAGGTTTTCTGTCCTCTCAATAAATCCTGGTTTCAAAAAAAAAAATGAAACCCACAGAATACTACTTGTATTTTTTAAATTAAAATATTCAAACAGTAATGTATATTGTTTACGATAAACATATATACAGCAAAAGAATAAAAACATGGGCATGAATGATACACAACAGTTTCAGGAAGAGTGTTTGCCTCTGGGGAAGAAGAAAGGGGAATGGGGCTGGAATGGAAACAAAAGAGATCTGAACTAAGTCTGTGATGCCTCATTTCTTTAAAATAAAAAACTTAAAGCAAATATGCCAAAATGTTAATATTTATTAAACTGGTTGGTGGAGCACAAATATGTTATACTATCCAATGTAATATTTTTTATCTTTAGAATTTTTGTGATAATTCTTAATTTTTATGAGGGCAGAGTGCATATGAAATAAGAAGATACAATAGAATCAGAAATGGTTGACCAATTAGGGGACTAATGCTCCTAACAGGACCAGGTAAGAGACGACGAGGGTCCAAATGCCAGTCTTAGCTGTAGAAACAGAAAGGAGTCAAGAAAGGTATTAGAAAGGATTCTGGTTTCTGGCTTGATTGACTGAGTTGATGGCACTGCCCTTAGGAAAACAACTATTTAATTTGTTCTGTTTTGGATATTACACAAATAATCTGTAAGATCCAGACCAACTCTAACATCTAGAATACAGGGCAAACGGTAGTTGAAGCTGGTAGCACTAGAAACATTGCCCTTCAATTCCCCGTAGAAGCTTAAAAGTTCATGAGACATTGGGTTTCATATTTGGTATGACTTTAAAGTAATGAGATAAATTCTCTTCTAAGAATGGGTTTCATCACTTTATAAGCAAACCAACACTTACTTTCTAAGCATGGAAAGGAAGGCCTGGATGTGTAGTGTAGAGTACTGATGTATGGGAAGAGTGAACATCTAGTCATTGTATCTTATTTCATTGTGAGAATAATGTTTGTGATCATCTCCCAAACCGGAATACCTAAATTATTACTATTGAGTAAAATACAATAAAAAAGGAAAACAATCGTGTTTTTATTTACCTTTCACATCTTCAAGGAAGTTGGTGTCTAGTGGAAGTAGTTTCTAGTGGTACCAGCTTCAACTACCATTTGTCCTGTATTCAGGTGTCAGAGTTGGTCCAGATCTTACAGGTTATTTGTGTAATATCCAAAACAGAACAAATTAAACTTAAATAATTATTTTCTTGAGGGCAATACCATCAGCTCAGTCAACTAAGCTAGAAACCAGAGTCAGTCATCTCTAACACCTTTTTCCTTGACTCCTTTCTGGAGTTAGAATAATCTAAATTTGAACATTCTGTTTAGTAACTGACAACAAGGGCAACGAATGGGGTTGATTTTTTTTCTCTGTACTCAGTGTTCCACAAAGTCTTTCTTTAGCAAGTCTGTTTAAACCTTTTAGATGTATGTGTACTGTATTCTTCATTCATTTAACGGCTGGTTCTACCTACCCTTTCACTTGGCTCTCAGAGAAAACTAATAGAGAGGAATACATTAAGGTGACTGAGCCCTGCACATGTAACCTACTGAATTAAAAATACAAACTGCCAGGCTAATCATCAAGAGTGAGACTACTAATCGGTATTATTATAAGATGACTTCCTATCTAGGTCAAATGTGGATCCCGCGGAGGGTAATAGGGTCCAAGTGCTATTGGTAGTGGGAAGTATTGAGAGAGGAGGTAGTCAGAGAATGGCTAGGCAGAGGTACAGGGAGGGCCTCTAGGAGAAGCAACACCTGCAGGAATGCCCCTGAACCACCCCCTTTATATAACTAACAATTGAAAATGTGGTCAATGTGGTTAAAAACATCCTCTTAAACCAGGATGTTTTGGGCCGGGCGTGGCTCAGCCTGTAATTCCGCGATTTGGATTGCCTGAGCCCGCGGGTTCGAGACCAGCCTGGGCAACTTAGCGAGACCTCATCTCTACAATAAATCAAAAAATTAGCCGGGTGTGGTAGCGCGCACCTGTAGATGCAGCTACTTGGAAGGCTGAGGCGGAAGGATCACCGGAGCCCAGCAGGTCAAGGCTGCGGTGGCCGGGAGCGTGCCACTGCACTCCAGTCTGGGTGACAGAGTGAGACTCCAACTCGGAAAAAAAGAAAAAAAAACCACAAAAAACCAGGATGTTTTGTTCAGGGACTTTTTGTCACTTGAACCCAAGCGCAATAGCTTAACTAAGTGTCCCAACTTAACCTAAGTTTATTATAATACCATTAGCATGACATTAGCATTTAGGTTTTACCCCCTGGGTGGGCTTTTCTGTGGTACTTATGGGTAATAATCAAGATGGAGTAACTTTGGACAAGGGCACACATGGCAGTAAAGGCTGGGACCAGGAAGCTAGCAGGATGGGAGGTGGGTATGACGCAAATAAGAGGAATGTCCCTAGAAGGGAGAGAGGAAAAACCCAGAACACTTCCCCACTGCGGGTTATTTGGGGGCCCCTCTCTTTTTCTGCAGAGCTTTGTTGCTTAATAAACTCCTTCTTTCACTCATCCTTTTGGTGTCCGCGTTCTTTAATCTTCTTGGTTGTGGGACAAGAACCCGAGGTTGCTGGACTAAGTTAAAAACTCCTGCAACAAGTATCTCATCTATTCCCCAATTTTCACACTGACTCAGGCCCTTGAAAGCAACAGAAAACAGTGGGTTACAGGAGCAAATTGCTCCTTCGGAAGAATCTTTTCACTTCCTTCTATAGTTGTTCCATATCTACAAAGATAACTGGGGGGGCTTTCACGTTTCTACTTTAAACACTTTATTATCATTTGAATTTTGATATTAAGGTAACGCCTCTAACGTTGTAATTACGTAAAACGTAAGTCTGGGAAAAATCAGTTGCCAAGCTACCAAAATTCCACCGATGTGGCATCCGCTCTTAACACGTTCATAGAAAAGCGGGATCAATGACTCCAGACCCTATCCTTGCATAGCTTCTCCTGGGTGGTGCAGTGATTCGGTCTAACCTCTCGCCGCATCACCCAGCGCTGCTGCCTGGGACACAATGCCCTGTTGCTGATTCAAACTGGCGACAGGAAAACAATGCCCCTATGTCTCATCTTCACCATGTTCTCCTGGTTACCTCCCAGAAGTCGGACAGGGCCCAATTAAGTATGTATCAGTCGCCGGGCCTTGGATCCAGTCGGTGGTAAGGGTGGTCTGTGAGATCCGTGAACCGCCATTCGCCCACGCCTTCTTCTAGCCACTTCAGCCCGAGCCTCTGCCCTTCTCCCTTGTCCGCGGTCGCCCCTTGTCCTGTCCCTAGCCCGCTTTCCTGACCTCCGCCCCACAGTTGGCTCCCACTCTCCCCGGGCCCCTACTCACACCTCACAGTCCAGCCTCTTCCAGCCCACGGGGCTTTGGTCTACTTAGGGCGAATCACAAGTGGGCTTTCATTCAGGTGATTTAGGATTTGCTAATCAGCGCCACTCTTTCAATGCCCACCTTCCTCTCATTAGCCTACGACTGCCACGAGCCCCGAGGCACGCCGAGCGTGGTGGGTGGGCACGTCGCACTTCGTTACGCCCTCCGATTGGTCGGTGCCTGTCAGTGCAAGTTCGGTTGGTTAGCGGCGGTCCTCACCACGCCTCACCCTTCTGTCAATCATATTATCTCTTCCGTAACTCATTCGACCATTGGTCAGTCTAGCCTGGGGGCGGGTTGTTGGGCTGAAAAGAGCGGCTTCTGCCGGCCTCCCTCACTGTCACCATAGAGATCGCTCATCCTGGCTGCTGAAAAGTGCGGCCAGCTAGCACCCATCTCGAAGTTCGGGGATCTGTACAGCAGTCCAGACATGAATGCCTATTCCGAGGTCTGATGAACGTCTCACTCCCCGACCCACTGGTTCGAGTGGGGCGCAGGATTTGAGGACAAGTCGGCTTAGGCCAAGTCATTAAGGGTCCCTAACAATCCTGGAGGGAACCGAGTCCGAAGCACCAATTGTAATAACACCAAGTTTCGTTTACCCTTATCTCGCCTTATTTTATTTGTCGTTAGCCTTAAGAAATAGACTGAGACAAGGATCATTCTGCCCACAGGACAGACCTGGGAAGAGGTCTGGGGTCAATAAACTAAATCCTCGGCAGCCAGGCTGCTGCAGCTGGAGCTAGTCGGCGCTTTTAGCAGACGGCTCTTGCCTCACTGCTCACTAGAACTTGCCAGACTTTGCTCCGAGGCTATGACCTGTTAGACCAAAAGATCCATCAATCAGGACAACCAAAGGAAGTAAGACAAAGGTTGCACGCTCCACTACTACTACCTGTAAGGAAAACAGACAACAATCAAAACAATACCACATTTGAGAGCTGCAGTATGTAAGCCTTTGACCTTAAACAAAATTCGGAAACATGAAGCAAGCTATTCAAAATCTTGGAGCACAGAATCTCTGTTTTAGGGAAGTCAACTCCTGAACCATAACTTTGTGAACAAAATAGACGATGGTTGAATTTCATCAGCTGCACGTCTTTCAAGTGTTCATTTGCAGTCACCAAAACTAACCAATGATTTCTTATGTGTTCAGCAACTGAACCTTATTTGGTTCAGTAAGGAGCTCAGTAATTAAGAAAACCTTTATTTTCTTTTTTTGAGTTGGAGTCTCACTCTGTCGCCCAGACTGGAGTGCAGTGGCCGGGAGCGGCCACTGCAACCTCGACCTGCTGGGCTCTGGCGATCCTTCTGCCTCAGCCTTCCGAGTAGCCGGAATTACAGGCATGCGCTACCACGCCCGGCTGATTTTTTGATTTATTGTAGAGATGAGGGCTCGCCAAGTTGCCCAGGCGGGTCTCGAACCCGTGGGCTCAGAAAACCTTTATTTTCATTAATTCCTTTTGCTGATATTGAGTGTTAAAGTGTAGTTATGCACTGTTAGGCACTATGAGATATGCAAGAAACACGATGTGATTCCTGTCCTAATAGCTGCGATTTTGTAATATTAGATCACAACACATTAAACAACTAGGAAACATTGTAAAGCAAGATATAACAATGGGTCAACACTGATTTATAGTTAATTACTTCATAAGATAATAATACTTCATATTTGCAGAGCATTTCAGAGTTTTCAGAGCACATCTTCACTTCTATTATTTGGATATTTTGTTTTGACTGGAGTTAATGTGAATGTCTTCATGATAGATCTAGAACTAATACTGGTTCCTCCTGTATGGGTAGAAACAGGAAAGTAGAAAAGAGATGGAAGGGAATCCAGGGAGAGAAAATAGTTTGAACAGTGAGACTGAGACAAGAATGATCGCTATCTGGAGAATAAAGTGGAGACAAATAGTGGAAAATAATGTGTAAACCAACTGGTCAGAACCTGTTCTGAGCCCTTAGTGTTTTGGAGGAAAGTGGTTCAAAGTTTGAGATTAAGAAAGTTAACCTCCTTATGCTTTTTTTTTTTTTTTTTGAGTTGGAGTCTCACTCTGTCGCCTAGGCTGGAGTGCAGCGGCATACTCATGGCCACCCCAGTGTCGACCTGCCGGGCTCCGGCGATCCTTACGCCTCAGCCTTCCAAGTAGCTGGAACTACAGGCATGTGCTACCATGCCCGGCTAATTTTTTTTACTTACTGTAGAGACAAGGTCTCTCCAAGTTACCCAGGCTGGTCTCAAACCCATGGACTCAGGCAATCCACTCGCCTGGGTCTCCCAAAGTGCTGGGATTACAGGCTGAGCTGCTGAGCCTGGCCTTCCTTACGCTTCTAATGATCAAACTGGCTTTGGATAAATTATGAATTAAGAATAGGCATGAATGAGGAGGTACTCCAAAGTTCTCACGTCTTTCTGAATGGATGTAACAGGATTGGGTTTTTCTCTCTCTTAAAATATCCCCCATCTCACCCCTTAATTGGGAGAAGATACTAGTTTTCTGATTAAATAATATCAGAGCCGGGCTCGGTGGCTCAGCCTGTAATCCCAGTGCTTTGAGTGGCTGAGGTAAGTGGATTGCCTGAGTCTGCAGGTTCGAGACCCACTGGGCAACTTGGAGAGACCTCATCTCTACAATAAATCAAAAATTAACTGGGCGTGGTAGCGCTCGCCTGCAGCTACTTGGAAGGCTGAGACGGAAGGATTGCCAGAGCCCAGCAGGTGGAGGCTGCAGTGACCAGGAACGTGCCACTGCACTCCAGTCTGGGCTACTGAATGAGACTCCAACTAAAATAATAATAGCCGGCTCGGTGGCTCAGCCTGTAATCCCGCGCCTTTGGGAGGCTGAGGTGAGTGGATCGCCTGATCCTGTGGGTTCGAGATCCGCCTGGGCAGCGAGACCTCATCTCTACAATAAATAAAAAAATTAGCCGGGTGTGTTAGCGCATGCCTGTA
>NW_007247235.1:123120-131999 GCF_000164805.1 Carlito syrichta | reverse complement strand
AAAAAAAAAAAAAATAATAATAATAATAATAATAATAATAATATCAGAATACTGGGCTCAGGTGATTCTTCTGCCTCAGCCTTCCAAGTAGCTGGGAAAAAAAATAATATCATAACATTTCAATGAAATTGAGAGAAGTGCTTCACCTTTTTCTGTCTCTGAATCAAAGTTGTGTCCTCACTCTAGAAAAGAATCATTAAGCCGGGCTCGGTGGCTCAACCTGTAATCCCGCGTCTTTGGGAGGCTGAGGTGAGTGGATTGCCTGAGCCTGCGGGTTTGAGACCCGCCTGGGCAACTTGGCAAGACCTCATCTCTACAATAAAGCAAAAATCAGCCAGGTGTGGTAGCGCGCGCCTGTAGTTCCAGATATTGGAAGGCTGAGGCGGAAGGATCGCCGGAGCCCAGCAGGTCGAGGCTGCGGTGGCCGGGAGCAGCCACTGCACTCCAGTCTGGGCGACAGAGTGAGACTCCAACTCAAAAAAAAAAAGAAAAGAAAAGAAAAGAAAAGAATCATTACTTGACCATCCAATCTTTCTCTTTTTAAAAATTGTCTTTTGTATGCTAAGTACTTTACAGCACCCCTCCACATTGCTCCATTTCTGCTGTGTATGTATCCCTCACTTGCAGAATGCATCTAGGTGCCATATATGTGCATGTGCCATTTTGTTAAATTGTAATTTTCTTCTCTCCTAAACAAACAAAAAATATAAAGCAATAACAACAGTAAAACAAAACAAACAGCAATGCTTCATTTCCTTTTTCTTAAATGTGTAAAATCATTTGTTATGCTACCTGATAGAGGTAAGGAAGTAAAAGGAAGTCATTAGGGTTATTTATGGAATGCGTGGAATGATTCCAAGAGATGATGTAAAGTTTTCTTGCCCGTTGTACAGTTATCAAAACTTTTTCTGCCAGAAGCCCCTGAATTTTTTGTACACATTCTCTCTTGTATGATTATTTTAACATTTCTGCAGGTCTGAAAATGTACCAAAGGCTGAAGTAATTGTTGGTTATTACCTGAGGCTCAACAGCTACTAATTCTGCTAATTTCAATTTTGCTAATTGGGAAACTAAGTAAACAAAAATTTCCTCCCAGTACTATTGTCACTATTGAAGCCAAATTACTGACCTTCCAAGGCCACCCAGAATTACCACCATGATTTTCCAGATCTCAGTATTTGCATGATGTTACAGACCAGGGGTCAACAAACTATGGCATGTGGGGATGTATGATCTGCAAGCTAAGAATGATTTTTACACTTTCTAATGTATTGAAAAGAATCAAAAGAAGAAAAAATGCTTTGTGACATATAATAAATGATATGCACTTCAGATGTTAATGCCCATAAGTAAAGTTTAACTGGAACATAGACATGCTCCTTTGCTTACATGTTTTCTATGGCTCCTTTCATTTTACAACAGCAGATCTGAGTAGTTACCACAGAGACCGTATGGCCCATAGTCTAAGGTATTCACTATTGGGCCCTTTAAAAAAGTTTTAATTTTTACTATCTTAGAGGTCTCTAATGAATCATGTCTAATGGACTGCTGAAACTGAAACTTCGGAAGTCATAATGTTAATTTAAAAATCTTACTCTGAAACGGGCTCGGTGGCTCAGCCTGTAATCCCAGTGCTTTCAGAGGCTGAGGTGAGTGGATTGCCTGAGCCTGCGGGTTCAAGACCCACCTGGGCAATTTAGTGAGACCTCATCTCTACAATAAATCAAAAATTAGCAGGGCGTGGTAGCACGTGCCTGTAGTTCCAGCTACTTGGAAGGCTGAGGCAGAAGGATCGCCGGAGCCTAGCAGGTCGAGGCTGCAGTGGCCGGGAGCAGCCACTGCACTCCAGAGTGGGTGACAGAGTGAGACTCCAACTCAAAAAAAAAAATCTTACTCTGCTCGAGATAAGTTACCTCTTCCCTAGACTCACATAACAGTGGACAGAGGTAGTAGAAGAACCCTGTTAGTGCAGGTCCAAGGTTTTTATCATCCATGCTGTGCAGAACTTATCTTGCTTAGGATGGGATAGATATTATATAATCTGGAAGCAAGGAGAATTATTTAAAACTTTCCAAATTTTCTCATGTCTCATTCATACAACTGTAGTGCAATATGCATCAATTTATGAATACTTGGACTTTCATTATTTATTTCAGTTAATTTAAGTTGTCTTCTGTTTTCCATTTTTCCTTGCTTCTCAAAAAGTGTATGACCATCATAAAAATCTCACTTTTATATTACTTATCTCTTTTAAAAACTCTGTCTCTCTTCTCTTTCTCCTTCAACAAAGAATTTTGGAGTTTACTGAGTTTCTAATTTGGCCTAAGGTTCTCAGGGAAGGTGAGAGTGATTAGGAAAGCAGAAGGCACCCAGTCTTTACTCTGGAGTTCATGGGTGGGCCAGATGTGTGGAGAGAAGAGGAAGTGTTCACAACCCACTAGGTTTAGTGTACATGAGCATATGTGGGCTTTTCTGGGGAGAGTATCGATCCATAACTGTCATAGGATTTGCAAGAGTCCATGATCCCAAGAAGATTTGGAATTATAGATCTAAAAGGAACTGTGTTTTGAGGAGAAAGCTGTTCAGCTGTGTGGTGGTGGAGACCAACCTAGATTCCCAGGACTGTCAGACCCCAGCTGATCTGAGGGGAGAGCTCTCTACCCACTTATATGAACCCACCCAAGTCTTACCTTCTCTGCCTTACCTTCTCACAGAGATGATAAAAATTCATCAAATTCACACAACGATTGAACTCATATGGTGATGAAATCCCTGTATAATTCTTTCCAAAGAATGTTCTGATTAATAGAAACTGCAGAGGAACTAATTTTATGAAAATAGCAAGTGGGATTGTTTCAGTTGAAGCAAGCCGGGAGAGCTGGTGCTGATGCCAAGCAGGAAGATGCAAACAATCTCATTGTGCGGAGCTGACAGCTCCAATCTTGCCACTTATTTATTAAATGTCTTTCTGCTGTAAATTATTAAGCCTGGATTTTGGGAGATGTGGAAGCTGACAAAATAAGACAATAGAATGGAAAGCAAACCTGGACAACTTCCTTCAGCATTACTGCAGTATTGTGTTTTCTGAAAAACCTTTGCCCCCTGTGGTGTTGGAGAGGGGGAGGAGTCTCTCTTTGGTGGGCCTCAGAAATGAATGAGACAACATGCTTTTAATTTCTGAATTATTTGGCATTTCTTACAAATCAGAATCGTTTTCAGAGAAAATTCAACCTGTTGGCTCAGCAGTTGGGTGCCAGATATGTTGTCTGTTCTCTGGAAGGGCTGTTTTGCCCAGACAAGGAGGAGCTTGTCTGCCTTAACATTGTGAAGTGCCAAACTAAGTGTTTTATAGTACTCAGTCACCAGAAGATTGGGTTCATTTGGCTTATTGGGTAGCTGGGAAGGTCTTTCACAATGGGAAGGATATCTAAGGTCTATTCCTTTGTTTTTGCTTTGTTTTATTTTTGAGGTGGAGTCTCACTCCACTGCCCAGGCTAGAGTGCAGTGGCATGCTCACGGCCACCCCAGCGTCGACCTCCTGGGCTCAGGGATCCTTCCACCTCAGCCTTCCAAGTAGCCTGAACTACAGATGCGCGCCACCATACCTGGCTAATTTTTCAATTTATTGTAGAGATGATGTCTCACCAAATTGCCCAGGCTGGTCTTGAACCCGTGGGTTCAGGCAATCCCCTCACTTCGGCCTCCCAGAGTGCTGAGATTACAGGCTTGAGCCACCATGCCCAGCCTAAGGTCTACTTCTTTCTTTTTCCTTTTTTCTTTTTCTTTTTTTTTTTTGAGTTCGAGTCTCACTCTGTTGCCCAGACTGGAGTGCAGTGGCCACTCCCGGCCCCGCAGCCTCGACCTGCTGGGCTCCGGCGATCCTTCCGCCTCAGCCTTCCAAGTAGCTGGAATTACAGGCTCGTGCTACTGCGCCCAGCTAATATTTTGATTTATTGTAGAGATGAAGTCTCGCCAAGTTGCCCAGGTGGATCTCGAACCCGCAGGCTCAGGCAGTCCACTCACCCCAGTCTCCCAAGGCGAGAGATTACAGGCTGAGCCACCGAGCCTGGCTAAGGTCTAATTTCTTAAGTGAAAGAATAGGAAAAAGTTGATGGACAGAGCAGATAGGGAATTGAACATTGATTATGCTTGATATCATTTGAAAAACTGGAGTCCTGGTATCAATAATGAGGGAGGAGCTACTTTATTTGAATCTTAGGTTCAACTTTTAGTCTTCCATTTTCCTGACAGCACAATGGAGAGCAGGGGGCTGTGCTTCTTGACCAGACACTGACTGGGCAAGTAATAACAGGTGTGCTAATATGGATGCCTAAGAACAGGACCCTTCATTCATCATTTATCCACTTATTTGACAAATACTGAGCGTTACTGTGTGCTTTGCACTGTTCTTGAAAGTGGGGATAAAGAATGAACAAAACAAGTCCCTGATCTCATGAAACTTATATTTTAGTGGGAGAAACCAGATAATCAACAAATAAATATATATCTGCTGGAATTAAGTACTATGAAGAAGCAAAGTGGGGAAAAGGCATAAAGAGGGATAAAGGGGCAGATGGGGTAGGAGGGCACCATTTTATATAAGGTTGTCAAGGCAGACCTCTCTGGGGAGGTGACATCTTAGCAGTAACCGGAAGGAAATGAGTCAGTCAAGCAGCTATTTGGGGGAAGACTAAGGGCCAAACAGACCTCAGGCCCTAAGAAGCCCACAGAGGAGCAGGTACCAGGTGTACTCCAAGAACAGTAAAATAATGAAGAATTCCTATAGTCGGCCTTGTAGAGGACAGACCTTATTGAATTTTCTTCTGAATAATGGGAAGTTGAAGGAGTTGTGAGCAGGAAAGGGATATGATATAACTTATCAAAAGCCAAAAACGAAAATAAGAATATCAAGTACCATTAAATGCAGTCAGTGGTGCCTGATTCCCATAATCCAAGCCACTATCTAGCTGTCGGTGATTCTTCCCCAGTATGCGATATTAGGAGGCTCATTTCATTTCTTCTCATCTGTAGAGTGGGATGATTTTTGTGGTTGTTGTTGTTGTTCATTGTAAAGTAGCACCTTCTCCTGTAGAGTGCCAAGGGTAATGATAAACTGGGGTTTCATTTCCCTTTTTTGTCCTACAGATTAGGAGGGGGATATAAAGCCATCAAACAGCAAGAGAGAGACTGTCCCTGTTAGCTCTGCTTAGCCATTGGGCTTGCAATCTGGGTGTCCTTTTCCAGGGAGCTGATATCAACTCTCTGGCCAGAGGAAAATTCTGTGAATTCCGATTTCCTCAGCTCTTGTGAAGGAAGAGAGGATCGAAGCCTGAGAGGCTAAATACCAGGCAACAGCTAGGAGGATATATATGGGAAACTCAGCTGGAGCCGATACAGGAACATGTAGGGGGGGCAGATTAGGATACTCGTGCTACTTTATGGGAAAGTGTGAGAGAATTAGAAGAACCACGGGGTGTCTGGATCGCAGATGTCGTGAGGCATCGTTACAGTACATGACAAGGCTGAGCCTCGTACTCGATTCAAAGTTCACTGTACAGCTGGGAAATGCTCCCATTCAGCTGAGGTCACACCAATGACCACTTTCTGTTGGTTCCATCAGGGTATTTCAGTGACGGGAGATGGCCAGACTCAGAAATGAGGAATTTTTAAATATGAGAGCAAATCTTTGAGCTCTCAACTGCTCAAATTTAAAAGCATGTTACAGATCAATGTTGTGTTCTGGGATTGAAAGACAAAATATTTAGGATGGAGATCTAAGATCCCAATCAGGACTAGGAATAGAATTCTCTCAAAATCTCACAAATACCTAGGTATGACCCAGTTTGAGAGTATAGTCTCACAAATATTCCATGTTTTAAAAAATTGGTAAGGGCTACTGTCCATAAGGAAGAGAAATAGCCTTGAAGATTTCAGTTCTGGGATTTTCTGCCCACAACCTTGCTCTGCTAACCTTTGGGGCCCCATGCCACACTATTCTCAATAGAAAATATTAATATTATGAGTTTTCTACACAAACTCAGAGGCCCTGAAGACAGTAGATGTGATTTAAATTCCTTTAGAGGAACCTCAGTGTCTTGATTTGGTCAAGATTCCCCAAACCTTCTATTTCTACAGGTGATTGCCTACCTGATAGATGCCAGATTCTACTTGACCCTTTGGTCATGTTTTGACTCAAGAAATAGAGACCTGATACAATTTATTTCAAAAACCAAGCATTCTACTATCCATGAGGTAGTGTTCTACAAATGGGGGATGGGGATATAAGATTCAGTCTTTTTTTTCACATTGTTTACATTCCACTGTGTAAGACAAACAAGAAAAACTAGGAGGTTGCAAATCTTGGGTGCTTTCTAGGTACCCAGGAAGAAACTAAAGGGGTCAGGATAGGTTTTCAGGTTGACACTTGAACACAGCCTCTCTGGATGACTGCAGATTAGCCACAGAGAGCAAATGGGAAAGGATTCTAGGCACAAGGAACAGCATGTGCTAATATCTAGCGGTATGAGAGCATGGCCGAATAGGTGCTGGGTAAGTAGACAAAATGTGTTTGGTATGGGGTGTGCGAGGGTTGAAAGCAGGGGTGGGGGATGGGGGTGGTGACAGAGGCAAAAGACCAGGCTCAACCCAAGAGGGTTGTCAGGATCTGGATCACCAAGCAGGCTTGTATGACATATAAGGAATCTGGACATTATCCCAAGGATTCTGATGAGCCACTGAAAGATTTTACAAAAGATACACGAGGCATAAATACATATATTCTTCTATGAATCTCTTATCTAGTCACTTGGCCTCCGCGTGAACATGTTCAGGGTTACGGAGATCTCAACCTCCCGAAGCTACCCACTTCATTGTTGTTTGACTATAAATCTTAGAAAGTTCTTCTTACATTGAGCCAAACTTTGTCTCCTCACAATTCTTACTCATTGTCTCCAGTTTTATCATTTGTAGCAACACATAAAAGGCCACTTAAAAAATACATGAAAGGCAGGGTGTAGTGGCTCACACCTATAATCCCAGGACTTTAGGAGGCTGAAGTGAGAGGATTCCCTGAATCCATGTGTTTGAGACCAGCCCGGGCAACTTGACGAGACCTCATCTCTACAATTAGTCAAAAAAATTAGCTGGGTGTGGTGGCGCATGCCTGCAGTTCCAGCTACTTGGAAGTCTGAGGTGGAAGGATCGCCTGAGCCCAGCAGGTCGAGGCTGCAGTGGCCGTGAGCAGTGTGCCACTGCACTCCAGCACTCCAGCCTGGGAGACAGAGTGTCACTCTGACTCAAAAATAAATAAATAAATAAATAAATAAATACATGAAGACACCTATTGAGCTTCCTTAGTTTTCAGATTTCCAGGTGTCCAACTTTCCACATAGTTGTCTTTCTTTGTTGACTTCATTGTTTCTAGACTCCACCAAGCTGGTCACAGTTATCTGGATGAAATCTGGTTTACTAATGCATCTTTTAGAATCTGGTGCTAGAATCGCTCATAATACTTCCAATAAGCTCTTCAGGCATGTACTACAGTAGTACTGTGATTGCTTCTTCTGAGCTGGACTCTGTATGACTATCAGTGATTCCAGTGTCCGTAGTTTGTTACCGATCACATTTCACTGTTTTTAAAGCTTTTGCTAAACTGAAGCTTCTCTAACTCTTCCACACATTTAATGTTGCCAAGTAAAATCACTCCCATACTTGGTATATGCAATTTATTTTTGAAATTTAAATATAGGACTTTACACTTATTTTACCTTGTCAATTTGTGCCCAGCATTCCAGCCTACTAGACTTATTTTTAAAATCTTGATTCTCTTTCCTATGATATTAGTGAGTTTTCTTTCACATTTAGTAAACATTCTTTGTATATTTTAATCCAAGTCACAAATAAAAATGTTGCCTGGGATAAAGCTTGATAGCATTGGAGACCTCCTTCCAGTCTGAGTATGTGTTCAGATCGCTTCAGTTTTGCCTAATGACCCACTTTACAGCATTATTCATAATGTTGAAGATCTATTCAACATTCTGCTGAAATCTTTGGAGATTTATTAAATATTCTGTTTAAATGAAGAAACATCGTGTTTGGCATCTCCTTGCATTCAAATCAATAAACATATATATATTGTTGACCTCCTATCTGCTAGGTTCTGTGGCAGATGCTGAGGATACCAAAATGACCAATATATTAATCTTGTGTTAAAGAGCTCATATCCAGCAGAAGTGACAAACACATGTACACCAGTTCCAAATCAATATATGTATAGTTAAAATATATGCTACCTCATATTTGTATTAGAGGGATATATAGAGATATAGAGAGACATAAAATAAAATAGATAATATGACATATCATATCGAATTATACATTAGCAGTATAAATGAAGTAAATAGACAACCAGAGAAAGAGATTAATTCTTCATGGTGAAGAACGAGAAAGGAAGGCTTCACAAAAAAATCACATTTGAACCAGGCATTGAAAGATATGTAGAGTTTTTGTGAGCTACAGGAGAACGGAGGTAAGAGATTCCTACAGGAGAACAGAGGTAGGAAGAGTGGAAAAACAAGATAAGCAAACCATGGAAGAGCGAATGTCTTCAGAATGACTCAGGAGCAGCAAATATTCTAATGTGAATAGAATACCAGGAAAATGAGTGTCAAGAGCTGAGGCAGAATGTAAAGGGTCTTGAATGTTATTTAAGAAATTTGGGCCAAACTCGGTGGCTCTGCCTGTAATCCCAGTGCTTTGGGAAGCTGAGGTGAGTGGATTGCCTGAGCCCACGGGTTTGAGACCCACCTGGGCAACTTGGTGAAACCTCATCTCTACAATAAAATCAAAAAAATTAGCTGGGCATGGTAGTGCATGCCTGT
>NW_007247235.1:118522-123100 GCF_000164805.1 Carlito syrichta | reverse complement strand
GGAAGGATCGCCGGAGCCCAGTAGGTCAAGGCTGTGGTGGCTGGGAACGTGCCACTGCACTCCAGTCTGGGTGACAGAGTGAGACTCCAACTCAAAAAAGAAAAAAAAAGGAATTTGGACTTCATCCTGTAGGTGAAGGGTTTAGCTAAATTAGAAGTCCTTAGAAGCAAGAGAATACCGACGTGTCAGATTTATCAACTACTATTGCACAAGAAAATAATTTCAAGGCAGCAAAACTCATTCTTAGTGAACCCATTTTGGTTCTTGTATGAACAGGCCATGAGCATCTGTTTAATGAGTACCTCAATCTTTTTTCTGTGTGTTTTGCCCTGATTCCCTGCTTTTCCTGACTTTGCTTTGACCTTTTGCCCCCTTGCCTTTAAACCCTTGGGCACTTGTCTCCTGCATTCTGTTGATTTATTTGTTCACCCACAGCTTGCTTGAAATTTACTATTTAATATGTCTTCTGACTCTGGTTTATTTACCAGATTCTTAGCCACAGCAATTCCCTGACCATGGGACTTGTCTCCACTTTGGAATTCTCACCTGACTTCAGTTGCCCAATTCTGCTGTGACTTATGCATTCTATTCTGCCTTGGTTCTAAGGTGATCGCATCCTTTGGGCAGCCATCTTTGCCTCAGTTTTCTATTCTAGCTTCCTGACCTGCAAGTTGTACCTATTTGCTCGCTTTGATTCCAACTCTGGCAATAATATATAATCTCTCTTTTCTAGAAGCTATGGTATAGTTGAAAGGCTAGCACTAACACACAATAAACTAACTATATGTCACAATTGATTGGCAAATTAGATGTTTTCACTGAAAGTTTTATATGAGATGAGAGAAAGGACTGAACTAGGAAAGCCAAGAACCTTGGGAGGAATATTCCATTCTAGGAAAATTCTCTTTTAGAAAGCTTTGGATATTTGAGGCACAAATATTTCTTTGGAAGGAAAAAGGGAAATGTAGGGTGGAACTTCCTCTGGACTCCCCTATTATTGGCTCCAAGGCTGCCTATCTTGGAGAAGCTACCTTATTTGTGCCATCTAGTGGCTGTTGCCACCAGAAACCTTACCCGCCTCAAGGAGAGAGCAATTTAACGCCATTTCCAACTTAAGCACCATATCTACAGGGCGTGAAATTAGTTCCAGCAAGCAGCAAATTTGCTGCTAATAAAAATATTTAGCGATTCACTTGTCTTTAAATCAGCAGCAGAATATTCTTTTACTTGCATCAGTGCTTGTTTCTCCCAATTCCAATATTTGATAATCAAGCTAGAGTTGTTTAGCTAAAGCTGTGAAACAACAACTTCTTCAGCTCTGCGAAAATACGAATTTCCTGAGCAGGAATTTTATTTCCTTCTTCTTTTGGTCAGAAATAGGCCTTGGTGTTCTTTGGATTATGGAGATGGAGTGCTTTCATTGGTTTGAAGGTTTTAGAAATAAATTTTCATTCTCTTCTGTCTGCCAGCAGCTCCTCTGGGATGTTCCACATGTGATATGAGAGCACATGATTTTATCTTATGTTTAGACACATCTTTGCTCTGTCTCAGTGCTAAACTCATTTTAATTTCTTTCCTGTTTCTTTTAGCCACTATCTACTCCAGAGCAAGAGTTCTGTAAATACTATAGAGACATTGTAGGACACTCAAACTTCCTTTTCGTTAAATCCAACAGATATTTATTGGGCACCTACCATGTGCAGTCATTGTTCTAGGTCTTCCTTTGGGTCAGAAATGTTCCAAAAAGCCTAGCATGATAGCTAGGTGAGAGGATGACCTGGCAAATGACACCTCTTCTCTAGGTTGCTGGAACAATGGGTCACATAGACTTCTACGTCTTTTTATTTTAAGGAACTCCTAGAGGGAACCAAATACATCAGACATCTACCCCTCATATTTTTGGCCTAAGAGCCTCTGTTTGAGCAGATCACTTGTTTCAAAGTCCAATAATTTAAGGAAAGAGTGCAGTGGCCCTCTGGGGATTCTATCTTCTACCCTAGAGGACCCCTGACTAGATACTCCTTCTTCAGCTCCTGGTGGAAATCAATTTTGATCATCTTGTCAGGAAATTAGGATATACGCCAGCTTCAGACAGGAGTGCCTACATAATTCCCAAACATCAGCAAATGTGAGGTGCTGAATGAAAGCAGCCTCTTGATTAAAAGAGGGCTCTGGGCAGGGCTGATAGGATTTAGAATCAGACTCAAACTAGGCCATCTAACTAACACTAACTTCACTGATGGAGATACTGAGGAGGTAGATTGGAGAAAGGGAAAGGCATTTGGTAATGGTCAAGAAATCAACATGGGGCCAGGCTCGGTGTCTCAGCCTGTAATCCCAGCACTTTGGGAGGCGGAGGTGAGTGGATTGCCTGAGCCCACAGGTTCGAGACCTGCCCGGGCAACTTGGCAAGACCTCATCTCTCCAATAAATCAAAAATTAGCTGGGTGTGGTAGCGCTCACCTGTAGTTCCAGCTACTTGGAAGGCTGAGGCGGAAGGATCGCCGGAGCCCTGCAGGTCGAGGCTGTGTGGCCGGGAGCGGCCACTGCATTCCAGTCTGGGTGACAGAGTGAGACTCCAACTCAAAAAAAAAAGAAAAGAAATCAATACGGAGGCTCAGGAATGGGAAAAGCCCCTCTATGTGTAGCAGAAGCAGGTACAATGGTTTGGATATCTGGGTTCTATTCTTGGCCTTTTCTCTCAAGTTCATGACTCTAATATAGCCCCTCCTCCCCTTTCAGCATCAGTTCCCTCATCTGTAAGAAGAATCAGTTTTACTGCCCATTGCAGGTCCCTTTACTACAGCATGAAAAGGGTGAGATGAGGACTTTTTAAAGGGCTGTGAGAGACTCACCAGAAGGGACTATGATAAATAACTATATTCCTCCTGGAATGGTGAGCCCAACAACATGGTACATTTCAATTAGACAAATCAAGATTTTTCTGATGGTAAGGAATATAAGACTAGTAAATAGGACCATATTCCCTGAGTGATATGTAGCTCTCCCATCATGCTATAGCCTCAAAATCCCAATTATTTGTTACTAGAGTCTCCTGAAGTTCCCAACATTGAAAACCTTGATGATTTTATTGTAGGTAGAATGATGAAAATCACCTGCTGCAAATGATTGGGGAAATATTAAAAAGTGATTTGAAAGCCGGGCTCGGTGGCTCAGCCTGTAATCCCGCGCCTTTGGGAGGCTGAGGTGAGTGGATTGCCTGAGCCCGAGGGTTCAAGACCCGCCTGGGCAGCAAGACCTCATCTCTACGATAAATCAAAAAATCAACCGGGCGTGGTAGCGCATGTCTGTAATTCCGGCTACTTGGAAGGCTGAGGCGGAAGGATCGCCGGAGCCCAGCAGGGTTAGGCTACGGTGGCTGGGAGCAGCCACTGCACTCCAGTCTGGGCGACAGAGTGAGACTCCAACTCAAAAAAAAAAAAAAGTGATTTGAAAAATAAACTCTGTCAATTAAGTATTTAAGCAAGAACCAAAATCAAGATCAGGAAAAAAAAAATAATAATTTAGTGATTAAAATGTTCTAGCTGGGTGTGGTGGCTCATGCCTATAATCCCAGCACTTTGGGAGGCCGAGGCAGGAGATTGTTTGAGCCCAGGAGTTCGAGACCAGCCTGGGCAACATAGTGAGACCTTGTATCTACAAAAAATAAAATAAATTAGCTGGGTGTGGTGGTGCACCTATAGTTCCAACTACAAGGGAGGCAGAGGTGAAAGGATCACTTGAGCCCAGGAGTTCCAGACTGTGTTAAGCCATGATCATGCCACTGCCCTCCAGCCTGGGTGACAGAGTGAGACTCAATCCTCATCCTTTCTTTCTCACATGTCAACATGTAATCCAGAAAGACTTTCTGGAAGTGAGAGTCCAAGGAAAGCAGGTGACTTAGAGGGTGTGGATTGAATGTTGTTGCTAAGGGCATTTATGATAGAGAATAGTACAAGACCACCGGGGAGCAGGCAACATAAGGAACCAAGTAAAGGAGCTATGAGAAGTATTGGAGAGAAAGAGGGAGTTGGCAGATGAAAGCCCTAGGGGAACCTCCATGAGCTTCCTGATCCAAGAGGCAGAGTTGCAAGTGGCTGGAGAGAGGGATGATGGGATCAGAACAAGGACACAGGCTCTCTCTGCAGGGCATCCTGGTCCCTTGGCACCCTCTCAGCTGCTTCTCATCTTAGTGCCTTTTAGGTCAGCTGTTTGCTTCTCCAACCTTGCCTCAGCCAGCTACCACACAGTCAGGAAGTCTCAAGCCTACAGCCTTCTTGCTGTCAGGTACCAGAGCTGGGTCAAAAGTCAGGTCGTTAGCTGGGCTCGGTGGCTCAGCCTGCAATCCCGAGCCTTTGGGAGGCTGAGGTGAGTGGATTGCCTGAGCCCGCGGGTTCGAGACCCACCTGGGCAACTTGGCAAGACCTCATCTCTACAATAAATCAAAAAGTCAGCTGGGCGTGGTAGCACATGCCTGTAATTCTGGCTACTTGGAAGGCTGAGGCGGAAGGATTGCCGGAGCCCATCAGGTCGAGGCTGCGGTGGCCGGGAGCGGCCACTGCACTCCAGTCTGGGCAC
>NW_007247235.1:118179-118502 GCF_000164805.1 Carlito syrichta | reverse complement strand
AAAAAAAAAAAAAAAAAGTCAGGTCGTTTCTGAGGATGGATGAAAGATGGTTTAAGGTGTCTAATCCTTATGTTTCTTGGGTCCTTCTTACAGCATTAATTTTTTTTTTGAGTTGGAGTCTCACTTCGTTGCCCAGGCTGGAGTGCAGTGGCATGCTCACAACCACTCCAGCATCAACCTGCTGGGCTCCAGCAATCCTTCCAAGTAGCCAGAACTACAAGCATGTGCTACTACACCTGGCTAATTTCTTTTTTTCTTTTTGAGTTGGAGTCTCACTCTGTCGCCCAGACTGGAGTGCAGTGGCCGCTCCCGGCCACTGCAGC
>NW_007247235.1:83285-117673 GCF_000164805.1 Carlito syrichta | reverse complement strand
CCTCAGCCTCCCAAAGGCGTGGGATTACAGGCTGAGCCACCGAGCCCAGCTTAATTTTTTTTTTTAATTGTAGAGATGAGGTCTCCAAGTTCCCCAGGCTGGTCTTGAATCCACAGGCTCAGGCAATCCACTCACCTCAGCCTCTCAAAATGCTAGGATTACAGGCTGAGCCACCGAGCCTGGCCATTAATTATAGCTAGTCATCAAGTTTCCCAGGGTTCTTCTTGAATTGATACACATACAAGGTAGAACTTTGGCAGTACCTCTACAAAGTCTTGATAAACACAACTCTAGGAGGTTGATAATTCCAAACCTAGGCTGAGCAGAGAATTTAATCAGAGATCAGCAGTCAAAAAAGACCTTTACAGAGAGAATGAATAATACTCAGAGGCATTAAATCATTCTGCCACCTCAGAAAGGGACATGGGTCATGTGTTGGTTTAAAAAACAGGTTAACCATTTGCAGAATTTCTATGGGGTTAGGTTGCTGATCTTCATTATCGTAGAGGTCATAGATCAAATCATATAGTTGGTTTTTCTCTAAGGAAAACTTGACCACCTCTTTAGCCCTTAGCATTTGATACGAATTACTGAAATCAAGACTGGATCTTTTGTATGAAGGGGAGGAGATATGTGCAGTGCTGAACTGTCAAAGGAAATGTGTCTGCTAGAACACCCACATTCCAGAATGGGAAGGTCATTTGAAGAGTGTCAAAATGAAATAGAAGCAAGTTTTAGAGGTCCCCTGGAGGCAGCATGGCATTCTGATGAGAATACAGGTACACATGTCCAACTGCCTGGGTTGGAATCCTGGCTCTACTCTTTACTGGCTGTGTGATGTTGAGCAAGTTACTTAACTTCAGTGTTTTTGTTTCTTCATCTGGAAAACTAGAAAAAAAGTTACCTACCTCAAAGGTTTATTTAAGGAAATAAATATTAGATATTCATACCTATAATGATTGATCCATGACAAATGTTTGCAAAGCCTTTTAAAAGGAGTTGTTCCGTTTGTATGAGCTCTCTCTGCTTAATGTAACTAGAAAACTTCAGAAAATGATACCAATTGAATTCACTACACGTTTATACTATTTAAGTTTGGGTGGTCCTGTGCAGCTGCTAGCCAATCCTACATATTTCTTGTTGACTTTCATTGAATTCTCTAAACAGTTGTTCTAAAGCCTTGTGTATCAACCTTGGTACTATTAACATTTGGGGCAGGATAAATCTTTGTTGTGGAGAGCTTTTCTGGGTACAGTAGTCCTCCTTTGCCTATGGGGCATACAGTCCAGTTCTGCTAGTGGATACCCTACACCAGAGTTCCCTAACCCCCAGATTGGGGTACTGGTCTGCAGCCTGTTAGGAACTGGGTCACACAGCAGAAGGTGAGTGGCAAGCAAGCAGAGCTCCATCTGCTGTCAGATCAGCGGTGGCATTAGAGTCTCATAGGAATGTGAACCCTATTGTGAACTGTACATTCAAGGGATCTAGTTTACATGCTCTTTATGAAAATCCAATGCCTGATGATCCCCTTTCTCAACCCCTTCATCACTCCCCCTGCCCCGTCTGTGGAAAAATTGTCTTCCATGAAACCGGTCCCTGATGCCAAAAAGGTTAGGGACTGCTGCCCTAAACCACAGATCCTACCAAACTTTATATATACTATGTTTTTTCTATCTGTTAACCAAGACGGTACTAAGTGACTAATGGGCCAGCAGCGGATACAGCTGGATACACTGGAAAAGAATGATTCATGTCCCTGGCAGGATGGGGTGGGTTGGCGTGAGATTTCATCATGCTACTCAGAACAGCTAACAACTTAAAGCTTTTGAATTGTTTACTTTTGGAATTTTCCATTTAATTTTTTTTTAAATCACAGTTGACTGTGAGACCATGGAAAGTGAAACTGCAGAGAAGGGGGTACTACTGTATTGTAGGATGTTTAGCAGAATCCCTGGCCTCCACCCACTAGATGCCAGTAGTATCCCACACTCTATCGTGACAACCAACCATGACTCCAGATGTTGCCAAGCGTGTCCTGAGAGCGGGTGGCAAAATCACCCCTGGTTGAGAATCACTGCCCTATAGCTTTTCTCTCTTCCTCAAGCTTGTAGCCCCACCTTAAGATGCCCACTTTCAGTTGATAATTATTCCTCTTGTTTTCCTCAGAAAGATGTCATCTGATCTAGATTTTTAAAAATACCCCATTCAAAATCCTTTTGGATATTCATCCATCCTTTCCTCTTCCTCTTTAGTCTAGAATTGCCCTCTTTTTCAAGAGGAATCACTGCCTGTAGGTCTTTCATTAAAGTCCCTTCCAGCCACTCTAGTCCTCATGCCATCACATCATTAGTATGTTTCTCTGCTCTGCTCCTAAGTCATCTGACTTTGCTGAGCCTTCACTTATGTCTAGACTGTCTCCACTTTTTTTTCCCCAAATTCCTCCTGAGTACTTTAGTTATTTTCACTAAGCAGCTATTTTTTTTTTTTAACTCATCATGCTCCTCTGAAAAATAGATATCAATGACAACTAGCACTTGTGAAGCACTTCCTATATGCAGGTAGGCTCAGAGGCTCCACCCCCACAGTATCATCCTTGCTCCTGTCTGGCTTTCCCCCTTTTACCCAGAGCACTTATTTTCTCAGTGATCACCTAACTGCCCAGTCCAATGACCTTTTCTTTGTCTTTGATTCTTTACTTCCTCTAAAGCTCTTCACATTGTTGACCGCCCCTTGGTTGAAACAGTTTCCTCCCTTAGATTTTAATTCCTCTGGGCTTCCGTTTGATTAGCCAAAAGTCGGAGGATTTAATTTAAGTAAATTATTTAGACTTCCTTTGGTGCCAGAATTGCATGTTTAAGATCCTCCCAGCTTCTGTTTGCCAGACAGCTGCAGTCAGAATACTGGACCTTCAGAAACCCTGGGAGCTCGCCAGAGGGATAGGCAGAGGGAAACACTGTTAAGGTGACCTTTATCCAGATCTTCCTTACAAGCATCTGACTTTCTCTTCTCAAGTTTTGCTTTTTTCCCCAAGCACTATCATTATCCGAACCCAGGCCTGAAACCATGGAGTGATTTCCTTTGTTTTTCATGTTTTAAGTTTTCCTTTCCCTTGGTGTCCACATAACCAGTTCCCAAATCCAGCTTTCAGAGCATCTCCCAACTCCATCTTCCAATTTTCATCTCCACTAGTCATTACTCTAACTCAGGCCTCCTTATTACCTTTGTAAATTTTGTTTTCTTACAGCATTTAGTCCTATATTTTCTATCTTTCAGACAGGGTCTCACTCAATAACTCAGGCTGGAGTGCAGTGGTGCAATCCCAGCTCACCACAGCCTCAATCTCCTGTGCTCATGCTATCCTTTCACCTCAGCCTCCTGAGTGGCTGGGACTATAGGTGTGTGCCACACGCCTGGCTAATTTTTGTATTTTTTGTAGAAACGAGGTCTTGCTGTGTTGCCCAGGCTATAGTTCCATATTTTCTAAACAACATTCTGCTTCTAATTCTTGGTTCCTCACCACACACAAACAACTTTGACATTACCATTATCTTCTTCTGATGGAAAATGATAATTTAACTCTCTAACACATATTCCACATTCATATATATATACTCACATACACTTCTCCTCCCTCAATCCTTCTAGTTATTATATAATTTTTTGTTAAATTGGTACTCAGTATTTATAGTATTATGACTATGACAATATTGCTTGCAACTAAGCCATGTAGTGTACTGTGAATACATTTCCTTTTTTTTTAGTTAATATTGGAACTTTTTTCATTTGTTTGGTTTTACAGGTATCTATCACTGTCTACCCCAAACTTTCTACAACTGTAAATTTCCTCCACTTTGGCCATGAATATCAGATAACTTCTCAGTTCCCTGTCAGTTCAGGTCCATCTTATTTTTCTGAGAATATGCCACCTAAATCACCACTCTTCTTTCTTTTTTTTCTTTATTGTAGAGATGAGGTCTCACCAAGTTGCCCAGGCGGGTCTCGAACCTGCGGCTTCAGGCAATTCACTCACCTCGGCCTCCCAAAGCGCGGGATTACAGGCTGAGTCACCGAGCCCGGCCACCACTCTTCTTGCTTCAATCTAGACTGGTCATCTTTAGGTCTGTGGTTCTTCTGTGTGTCAATATTTTGGGAATTCCTTTAATTCCTCTCCTAAGTGAGTCTCTTGTTTCTTATATCCTGGGTGTCCTCTTTCTTGGTTTCTCTTCTTTTGATGAAGCAAGTCTCCTATAAACCTTCATAGAAAAAATTCACAGGATTAAAATGTTTTTTAGTACTTGTGTTTTTGGAAATGTCTTTGTTTAGCTTTATAGTTGATTAATAATTTGTCAAAGTATTGAAATTGTAGGTAAAAATAATTTTCCCTCAAAATTTTGAAGACATATTCCACCATTATTTTTGTCTCTAGGCCTGTTCTCAAGAAATCCAATGTAATTCTGACTCTTATTCTTTTGTCTACAATCCCTTTATTTCTCTGAAAGTTTTAGACCTTTCTTCTTCTTTTTTTCCCTTCCCTCCTTCTTTCCTCCCTTCCTTCCATTTCTTCCTTCTTCCCTCCCTCCTTTTCACATCTCTCTTTTCAATATATTGGTTTTATTGAGAGATAATTCATATACCATACAATTCACACATTTAAAGTATATAAATCTTTTTTTAATTTATTTTTATTTTTAAAATGTGGGGTACAATTCAGATTTAGGCATTACAAGGCATATTACAAATAGTCATCGTACAGACAAATGTTGGCCTATCCCTTGGTCCCCACTTCACCTAGTTTGAGATGGGCACCCTTATTGATGTTATGTGCCCCCTCCTCCCCTCCAGCAGTGTCCTGCTACTGCCAATCCCTTTCTTACTGTATTATGGTAAATGCTCAGGGTCTGCTTTTGAGTGAGAATATGTAGTACTCGGTTCTTTGTTTCTATGATAGATCACTGAGTATGACAGACTCTAAACCTACCCAAGTTGCTGCGAAGTGCATTATTTTGTTCTTCTTTATGGCATGTAATATTTCCTTGCATATATATATATATATATATCTTTTTTAATCCAGCCCAGGTTCCATGTTTTTGCTATTGTAAATAGTGCTGCAATAAACATGCATGTGCAAGTATCTTTTTTTGTAGAATAATTTCAATCCCTCTAGGTATATTCCCAGAAGGGTGATTGCTGGGTCCTATGGAAGGTCAATTTATAGTTCTTTTAGGAATTGCCACACTATTTTCCATAGAGGCTGAACTAGCTTGCAGTTCCACCAACAGTGTAGAAGCGTTCCCTTTTCTCTGCATCCTCACCAGGATTTGTCGCTTTTTGTTTTATTAATGATAGTCATTCTTACTGGAGTTATGTGGTATCTAATTGTGGTTTTGATTTCCATTTCTCTGATTATTGAGGCAGAGCATTTTTTCATGTGTCTATTGGCTGTTCATATGTCTTCTTTTGAGAAGTGTCTATTCATGTCTTTTGCCCACTTTTTTTTTTAGTTGAAGTCTCACTCCCTCACCCAGACTTACGGAGTGCAGTGGCACACTCTGGGCCGCCAGAGTCTCCACCTGCTGGGTTCCAGTGATCCTTCTGCCTCAGCCTTTCAAGTAGCCAGAAGTACAGGCGCCCGCTACCATGCCCGGCTAATTTTTTGATTTATTGTAGAGATGAGTTCTCACCAAGTTGCCCAGGCAGGTCTCGAACCCGCGGGCTCAGGCAATCCACTCGCCTCAAACTCCCAAAGGGCTGGGATTACAGACTGAGCCACCAAGCCTGGCCTTGCCCACTTTTTAATGGGGCTATTTGTTTTTTTCCTTTCAGCCTGTTTGAATTCCTTGTAGATCCTGCATGTTAGGCCTTTGTCAAATATGCAATTGGCAAGTATTTTTTCCCCCATTCTGTGAGCTGTCTCCCCACTCTTTTGATGGTTTCTTTTGGAGTTGTACAACCATCACAACAATCATTTTTAAACATTTCATCCCCCCCAAAAAACCCAACCTCATACCCATTAAGCAGTCAGTCCCATTTCCCCTCAGCACTCCTTCAACTAGCACCCTAGGCAACTGATAGATTTGCCTATTCTGGTCATTTCATATAACTAAAATCAGGCAACATGGTCTTTTATTGCTGGCTTCTTTTACTTAGCATGTTTCAGGGTTCATCTGTATTGTAGCATGTCTTAGTACTTCATTTCTTGTTAAGGCTGAATAGTATTCTATTGTATGGATATGCCACATTTTTCTTAACCATTCATTAGTTGATGGGCATTGGGGTTGACCACTTTTTAGCTATTATCAGTAAAGCTTCTATGAATAGAATTTTATTTTATTTATTTTTTAAGTTGTTAATATTCCAATTATGCTTGCCATATGTTTTATGCCAAATTAAATTTGAGCTCTTATCTTCAGTAGCAGTTTTTATATTTTATTTTTTAATTAATATTATAAAGATATGGGGTACAATTCAGGGTTAGGTATACAAACACTGATTATGCAGGCACCCTTATTGATGAGGTGTGCCCCTCTCTCCCCTAGCAATTTTCCTCAACTGCCAATCCCACCCCCCTTCCCCTGACAGTTTCCCACTACTGCCAATCTCCTTCTTATAGTATTATAATTGTTCAAGGTCCGCTTATGAGTGAGAACATATGGTACTCTGTTCTTTGTTTCTGTGATAGATCACCGAGTATGAGAATTTTATTTTTATCTTTGATCTTCTGAAGTGTCACAGTGACATTCCTTGGTGTCACATTTTCATTCACAGTGTTGGGCACTGACTGGACAGACCCTCTCATTCTGAGGATGGAGACTTTAGTTCTAGGAAGTGTCCTTTTATTATTTCTTTGATAATTTCTTCCTATCAACTCTCTCTTCTCTCTTTCTAGAATTCCTAGTGGTTGGATTTTGGACCTTCTAGATTAGTTATCAGATGTTCTTATACCTTTTATTTCTTATTTTGTTCTACTTTCTGGGAGAACTCCTCAAATTTTTTCCAGCATTTCTATTTAATATTATATTTTAGTATTAAAAAGCTCTTTCTTGTTCTTTGTTCCTTTTCATAGCATCCTTTTCTTTTTTAGGAATACAATGTCATCTCTCAGTTCTCTTGAGATTACAGTTGTTCATTCTATTTTTGAATTTTCTTTTTCTTTCTGAATTGTCTGTTTCCTGAAAGTTCCTTTATCTTGACTTCTGTGCTTCTATGTTTCATGTTAGAGATTTCCCTAAAATTTTTAGTCATTATTGCCTGTTCATTTGTATTTTATATAATACCCTAAAGAGCAGGTGCGTGTGTGTGTGTGTGTGTGTGTGTGTGTGTGTGTGTGTGTGTGTGTGTGTAGGGCTTGGCCTTGTTGACTAATGGGCCTTATAATTGAGTGGCTGAACAGAGATTGAACCTTTTAGTTGGAGACCCCGAAAAGTCAGTGTTTGGTTAGTCTTTTCTTTAGAGCTGGTGAGTTTCCCAGTAAAGGAATTTTCTGTCTTCTGCCTGAGGAGGTGAGCATAAGCCTAGTTACCGGCATCTAGGGAGTCTAGCCAGGAAAGGGGCTCATGGGATCTTACTACTCAGTATAAAATACTTCTATTAATCCCTTGGTTTCAGAATGATGCCTCACTTTCACTTTCAACTGTGACTGTTGTTTCTGTGTGTGGACCCCCTCTAGTTCAGTCTCTCCAGGGAAGTCTTGTCATCTGCTGGGGATGGGAGTGGGAGAGGAGGAGGGGGAATTGTCTGACTGCCTGTTTCCAGCCTTACTCAGGTTTTGGCCTTCAGAGATACCTGGGGCAATTCCAAGCCAGATTTGTCAACATCTCCCATCTGCTGTTCTTCCTCTCCCATCATCTTGGTCTTTGTGGGTTCACGTCCTTCTGTTCACTTATTGTTGTTTGGGTTGGTTTTTAAGAGGGAGTACATTTGCTCTACCATGCTTGATCAGAGAGCTCACTGCTTTTGACTGAGCTCTCCCACCAGCCTCATGCTCATTTTCTTGAAATTTGTTTCCCTCATACTCATTTTCTTGAAATTTGTTTCTGATTTGACCCAATCTATACATTTCAGCCAGATTCATCTTTCTTTTTTTTTTTTTTTTTTGAGTTGGAGTCTCACTCTGTCGCCCAGACTGGAGTGCAGTGACCGCTACCGGCCACCGCAGCCTTGACCTGCTGGGCTCCGGCGATCCTTTCGCCTCAGCCTTCCGAGTAGCTGGAATTACAGGCGTGCACTACCACGCCCGGCTAATTTTTTTATTTATTGTAGAGAAGAGGTCTCGCCTGCCCAGGCGGGTCTCGAACCCGCAGGCTCAGGCAATCCACTCACCTCAGCCTCCAAAAGGCGCGGGATTACGGGCTGAGCCACCGAGCCCGGCTCAGATTCATCTTTCTAAAGCACACCTCTAATTATCTAACTCCTCAGTTAAAAATCCTTCACTGTTTCTCCATTTGACTATAGAATCTTAACATCAGAAAAGACTTTACAAGTTCTTGAGTCAGCTCACTGCTTGATGATGAATCCCCTGTCCACAATGGCTGGCTTCTGCTTGGATATATATGACAAAGAGGAGCTTACTTCCTCACCAGCTCCTCACCACCCGTGATTGCACAGGTCTGCTTGTTAGAAAGTTCTTTTCTATAAAGAACTGAAGAGCCACTCCTAGAACTTCCAGTTATTGACCCAAATTCTGACCTGTGATCCTCGGATTAAAAGCCTAATCTCTCCTCTTCATGACAACACTCTATATAACTGAATTAATGCTGCCATGTGCCTCGGAAATATTCTCTTCTTCTAGTTAAAAATCCCCAATTTCTTCAATTATTTCTTTTTTTTCTTCCAGAAGTTCATCATCTTCAGACTTAAGGCATTAACAGGGGTGTGGGAGACTAAACCAGGCCCAGGGTTTCTTGGATCTTGGGGGCCGGCCCAGCTTCAGCAAACACAAATGGAAACACAAAGGGGAGGTGTAGGAGGTTAGCACATTCACTCCAGAAGTTGAGAGGTGGGAAAGTGATGACCCTCAGGAAGAAGTTGTGTCTGAGGAAGGCCTGGGTGGCCATACCAGGGTTTGTTGCTGGGGGGAAAGGGAAACAAGGCTTTTCCCCTCAGTGCTGAGGAAAAGGTACTTGGCTCAGTCTCCTGACCCTCTCTCTATCCGTGGGAAAGGTGGAGGTCCCCATATCCTCACCCTTTTCAATGGCCCAGAGACTGGTCCTGGTTGAGCCTCTGGAAGAAGCTTTTGTGAAACTCCTAAGTGCTGATCATGATGGCACAGGATGGGAGGGTGAGAGGGACAGCTTTGACTATCCTTGGGAGGAAGCCTGCAGAGAGTCCCCTGGTGCCTGGATTCTCCGCAGCAGCAGCAGCCAGGTGAAGTCCATGTACAAGTGCCTCACTCTCACAGCCTCTGCTGCTCCCAGTGTGATGTGGTGTTGAGTCTTCACTCCATGAAAGGGAGAGTCAGCACTGCAGTCACCATCTACAAGATGCTGCCAGCCCTAAAGCTGATGCCCACGGATGTCTGGTCCTTTGGCCTGAGCCTTTTCAGCAAGCTCTTCACCAGCTCACAGATGAGCCGGTACAGAACCTGAGAAGGGCACATCTCAAAGAGAAGCAGTGCCCCAGTCCATCCACAGTGAGCGCCAACCTCCCTGAGCCACTGCAGCTCAAACACAGGCACCAGGCTCATGCTACAACACACGCTGAGCCTGCAGCTTTGTCTGCATAAGAACCAGGAGGCTGATCATAGTCAAAGTGCATAGGCAGGCCAGTGTGCTAACCACCTTGGGTGTGTAGAGATCAAGGCTCAACCACACAGGAAAGTTGGTCATAGGCAGTGAGGGAGATGACAGTAGCTGCTCCAGTCATCACTAGGGTAGCTGGAGGCTGCCCCACAGGGTCCTGGTGCCCACATGCCTCACAGTCTTCATAAAGGCATCCATAATACCAGTGAAGTAGGCAGGGCCCCGAAACCAGGTGGCACAGCAGGCCCCATCTGGGCACAGGTGCAGGCTCTCCAGGATACTATTGCAGTACAGGAGGCACTTCCATTTGGCACAGAAGAGGCTCCCACATCTGTAGGAAGGCGTCAGCTCACTAGTCACAGAGGGACACTGAGACTGCAAGTAGACATTTGCCATTCCAGGGTGTCATGAAGAGGGAGGTGAGCACAGCCCCACCGCCTCATTGTTGGGGGACGCTAATGCCTCCAGGGTCCTGGTCAACTATCTTGTAGTTTCAATCCTGACTGTATGCCAGCGTTCATGTAGTGCTGGGCCTAAGGCCCGGTAGGCCCATGGCTGCTCTGCAGCCTGGGCAGGGTCTGTGCGTGCTTGCCTTACACCAAGACCAACTCCCTCCCTCAGTCATTTCCTTTTTTTATTTTTTAAGTTGGAGTCTTCACCATGTTTGAAGGAGCACAAGAAGATTATAATGTGAATTCACCCCCTTACCCTTTCAACAAAAATGTATAGAGCTTCTGTCATGTAGCATAGAAGGCAGGGGCCTTGTATGCCATGTAGCATAGAAGGCTAGGCTATGTGCAGGCTGGAGTGCAGTGGCCCATTCATGGCCACCACAGTGTCGACCTGCTGGGCTCAGGTGATCTTTCCACCTCAGTCTTCCAAGTAGCCAGGACTACAGGCACGCGCTACCACACCCAGCTTATTTTTGATTTATTGTAGAGACAAGGTCTCGCCAAGTTGCCCGGGCTGGTCTCAAACCTGCGAGCTCAGGCCATTCACTCGCCTAGGCCTCCCAAAGTACTGTGATTACAGGCTGAGCTACCAAGCCCAGCCCCTCATCATTTCTTATCTGACATTGCCTATTGAATATTGTCCAAAATTCCACACCTCTGCATTTAGGACTGTGACGTGACTCCAGCCTCCTCTTAAGATGTCATTACTCATCTTCTACTTTTGCCATGTACTCCAGACACCCAATGTGCTTTTTCTCATCTTTGTCTTTCTTTACATCTTCCTTTTTCCTGTGAAACCCTTCTCATCTCTTTTGCTAAAATCATTTCCATCAAAAAACTAGGACTGATACACACCAAACTGTTAAAATAGTTGCTTTTGGGGGATGGAATGAGATGGGCAGAAGGGAATAGTGACATCTTAGTTTATAGTTTGTTTTCATTTTTTAATAAAAAAATGTAGTGTGGCTGTTGATCTTATTTTTTATTCTCTTCAGTGTGTTTTTCTTTTTTCTTTTTTTTTTTTTTGAGTTGGAGTCTCACTCTGTCGCCCAGACTGGAATGCAGTGGCCGCTCCCGGCCACCGCAGCCTCAACCTGCTGGGCTCCGGTGATCCTTCCGCCTCAGCCTTCCAAGTGACCGGAACTACAGGCGCGCACTACCATGCCCAGCTTATTTCTGATTTATTGTAGAGATGAGGTCTCGCCAAGTTGCCCAGGTGGGTCTCGAACCCATGGGCTCAGGCAATCCACTCACCTCGGCCTCCCAAAGTGCTGGGATTACAGGCTGAGCCACGGAGGCCGGCTTGTGTTTTTCAAATACATTAAAATTACTTGTAAAACATACGCTAATAGCAGGGCTCGTTGGCTCAGCGTAATCCTGTGCCTTTGGGAGGCTGAGGTGAGTGGATTGCCTGAGCCCGTGGGCTCGAGACCCACCTGGGCAGCGAGACCTCATCTCTACAATAAATCAAAAAAATCAGCCGGGCGTGGTAGCGCATGCCTGTAATTCCAGCTACTCGGAAGGTTGAGGCGGAAGGATCACCGGAACCCAGCAGGTCAAGGCTGCGGTGGCCAGGAGCGGCCACTGCACTCCAGTCTGGGCGACAGAGTGAGACTCCAACTCAAAAAAAAATACGTTAACAACAAATTCTAGCTATCAATTACAATTCATTTCAAAAGTTATATGACTCTGGCCACCTTCTTGTTATTCCCTCTGATATAAGCTTCCTAACTCTGATTGTCAGAACATTTGAGGAGTGACTTTCTTACTGCACTTATCGTGTTACAATTTACATTATGGATATTTGAGTACAAGCCTTACCTTTTAACAGACTGCAAGCTCTTAGTGAACAAAGCTTGTGTCTTGCTCATTTTGGCAGCCTCTGCCTTCTATGCGACATGGCAGAAGTTCCATACATTTTTGTTGAAAGGGTAAGTGGGTAAATTCACATTATAATCTTCTCATGCTCCTTCAAACATGACCCTCTATTTTTCTTTAAATATGGAGAAAGAAGCCGGCCTCGGTGGCTCAGCCTGTAATCCCGCGCCGTTGGGAGGCTGAGGTGAGTGAATTGCCTGGGTAGCGAGACCTCATCTCTACAATAAATCAAAAATCAGCCGGGTGTGGTAGCTCATGCCTGTAATTCCGGCTACTCGGAAGGCTGAGGCGGAAGTGTCGCCGGAGCCCAGCAGGCGAGGCTGCGGTGGCCGGGAGCGGCCACTGCACTCCAGTCTGAGTGACTGAGTGGGTTTCGAAGTTAATTAGCATCACATACCCAGACAATTCATTTCAAAAGTTATATGACTCCAGTTCAAAAAAAAAATATGGAGAAAGAGAATCCTGAGTATTCCAGCCTCTGGTCAGCCATTCCTGCAGGTCAATCAGCCTCTTCTCAAGGCACAGGGAGGCACTGTTGGATCAGTACTTCTCTCTCCCTGGCCTCATCTACTTCTGTGTCTGGGTATGTGATGCTAATTAACTCCAAAACCCACAGAGAACCTGAAGAGTGTAAGAGACTCTGGAGATGAGCGTGGAAGGAGTGGGGAGAAGAGAGGATGGGTGTGACCCAAGGAAGTAAACATGATTCTGTTACAGAAGAATATGAAACCAGAGGGTGGGCGGAGGGGGAGACAGGGACGGTAAGGAGTAGAAGGCAAAGCAAGATGTCCAGCTCAGTGAGGCATCTAGCTCAGAGGCAGACAAAGCTGCTCCCCAGATGTGAGGAACCTACTCCCCACAAGTGCTGGAAAGATCTCCCACGGTGCTGGAGTAAAGGGGAAGACCAGGATCTGTGTCTCTGTTGAATCTTGGGTTATTCCCTGTCTGAGGGTCTGTCTCTGTCTCTTTGTCTTTATCTCTCTCTCCACACCTAGACCTACACACACACACACACACACACACACATACACACACACACACACACACACACACACACACACCACCCACATATGCCATACTCTTTTGCTTCCACCTTCCCTTGCTGGGCAGGATGTAACTATCACTTGTAGCTCTTTGCAGTAAGGATAGACTTGGGCCAAAGGTCCCTGGTTCCCTGATTCTTGAGGATGCCTCCCAGATACAAGGGTAAAAAAAAATGAGTCCTTGTCTATTTTTTTCCAAGCCCACTTCTTGATCACCACTGGCTTGCAGGCAGAAGATTAACCGGTATTGAGTTACAGGGAAAAATGAACAAAAAGGGACAGCTTGCATACAGTTACAGGCAGGTGTTATGTTTTCTGTTTTTGTTTTGTTTTGTTTTATATTTTGGACTTTGGGTGTACATAATTGAATTGATTATACTCCTCATTTCAGGATGTGCTACCATCATTGTTGATAATTTACTGAATTCTCATTTTTCCCATCTCCATTTCTGTTCTCCTTTCCCCACTAAAGGCTCTCTGGAAGCAAATTCTGAGATGGGAGTTATATGCAGATTTATTCATGATGCTCTTGGGAGATATACACTTGCACATAAGTAAGAAGGGTAAGATTGGACTGCAGGTGAAGGGGATTCCCTTGTGGTTGCAACTGAGAATTCAGTTAAGCCCACAGATGCTTTGGTCCCTTCATAGTTTTTCCAAATTGAAGCAAAGGGACCAAGCCTTTTATATCCCAGCATCAGCCAGCCAGTGGCCACTGACTTTCCCCTGGGGCAGGCATAACCTTAGGTAAGGTTATTCCCTGTAGTTGGAGCAGTTCTCCTGTGGGACACAGCCTTGAGCCTCAGCACAAATGTGCCCAGCAGCTGGGGGGTTGGGTGGGTTGGTCCTGAAGAGGGGCAGTGGATGGAGTATCACATTATCTATTATAATACATGTCCTGATCAAATTTCCATAAGTTTATCCTTGAAATAAATGTACTGTTGCTTTGTGTCTTTTAAAAAATTTGCATAAATGTTGTTATACTATAAATTTATTCTTGTTCACCCTTCATCCCAACTCTGTTTTGGAGCCCTATCCATGCTGTTTTAGTGGATCTAGTACATCCCTTCATATCATTGCAGTATTCCCATCATTCATATTTATCACCATTCACCATCCCATTCCCCTGAGGATGGACACCCAGGTTCTTGCCAATACTCAACTTGGTGGTGAACATTCTTGTGCTTTGGGGTGCAAGTCTCCCCAGGGAACATATACTCACAAAGTGGCAGTGCTGGGCCGCAGGTTATATGTATTTTTCATTTCACTAAGTCCTACCAAATTGTTCTCCAAAATGACTGCTCCAGTTTTTACCTTCATCGGCTGTTCCTGGCTCCCACATCCTTGCTACCTCTTGACATTATCAGGCTTTCTAATTTTTACTAATTTTAAGTGTGAAGTGGGATCCTATTTTTGCTTTGTGCTTTTCATATTATTTGTGAAATTAAGCAGGGTTTCAAATACTTGTTAGCCATTAAGAATTCTGTTTATGAACTACCCAATCACACAATCATATACTTTGCCTGCCTTTCGATTGTTTCCCTGTCTTCTTTCTTTCTTTACTAATTTGTTGGGATTCCCTGAATGATTGTTAGCAGCAAATGTCTTCTTTCAGGCATTTCCCATCTGTTAACACTATCGATGGTGTACTTCACTGAACAGAAATCCTTAATTTGGGTGTAAAATTCATCCATTTTTCTCCTTATGGTTTTGCTTTTGGACCTTGTTTTAAAAATATCTTTTCCCTCTTCAAGGTCACATTATATATTTTCTTCTATTAGCTTATGTTTTACCTTTCACATTTAGGTATTGAATCCATATGGAGTTTATTTTCATCTTTAGTAATAAGATAGAGATTCAAATTTATTTCACCATTTATGAAATACTTTGTCTTTTCACCCTTTGATTTATGATGCCAGATTTATCATATGTCAGCTTTTCATGCACATATAAGTCTGTTCTGGACTTACTTATTCTACTGTCTTGTTTATCTACTCCTATGCTCATACCACACTGTTTTAATAACTCTGCTCTTATAATATTTCTCACTGTCTGTTATAGTGTGTTTCTTTTTTTTTTTTTTGCGCTTTTTTTTTTTTTTTTTTTGAGTCAGAGTCTCATTCTGTTGCCGGAGTGCAGTGGCACGCTCATGGCCACCCCAGCGTCAACCTGCTGGGCTCAGACAATCTTCTTTTTTTTAAAACCATCTAGTCCAGTGGACCTTTATTCTTATTTGCAAATTTTTAAATGTTATTTTATTTTTTGGTTTGTTTGTTTGTTTTGCAAAATTTTAAATGTTTGTCAAGTTTGTCCCCTTTCCCCTCAGCCAAATCTACTGGGATTTTGATTGGAATAAATTATATTTACAAATTAATTTAGGGGAAATTGTCATTGTATAAAGTTAAGTCATCCTTTCCCTGAGTATGACAGATTATTTTATTTATTCACGTTTTCTTTTATGTTATTTAATAGGATTTAAATCTTTCTCCATAAAAAGTTTTATAAATTATTTGTTAGACTAATTCCCAGATGGCTTTACAAGTTTGTTGCTATTGTAAATGGTATCCTATTTTACACTGAATTTTTAATTTGTTTTTGCTTATAAAAAGAAATTGTATTTATTCTCTATTAATTGACATTTCGTGCACTAGGGGGTAAAATATCAAAAGAACCCAATAGTTGAGCATACTTTTACCCTTCAGTGTCATATAACTAACCACTCTGAAATTGCTGCTACAGTCTGGGAATAACAAATGTTTGAAATGCCAAGATGTTACCAATTTATATTTGCAGCTATTTTTTTTTTTTTTTTTTTTGAGTTGGAGTCTCACTCTGTTGCCCAGACTGGAGTGTAGTGGCCGCTCCCGGCCACCGCAGCCTCAACCTGCTGGGCTCCGGCGATCCTTCCGCCTCAGCCTTGCGAATAGCCAGAATTACAGGTACGTGCTACCACGCCCAGCTGATTTTTGATTTATTGTAGAGATGAGGTCTCGCCAAGTTGCCCATGCAGGTCTCGAACCCGCGGGCTCAGGCAATTCACTCACCTCAGTCTCCCAAAGGTACGGGATTACAGGCGGAGCCACTGAGCCCGGCTTTTTTTTTTTTTTTAATGCTCACTTAGCGCCAATGTGCACACCCATCCTCTCTACTTCTGTTTCCTCTGCTTCAGAGAACTCAGTCCCTGGAATGTCTAATTGAACTGGACCTGCCTTGCTTCTTAGGTGAGTCCAACCTTGAATGCAAAACTGCTGATTGGAAAGTTAGGCCAGGCCAGAGCAGAAAAAACTAACAACTGACTTCTTCAGACACCATGAAGTGATATAATTTGTCTCATTTCCCAGAGGGGGATTCTGAGAGGCAAGAGGACAAAGAAAGCAGAGCTGGACCTAGATAGAGCAGAAAGGCAGATGGACCGGCACTTTCCTGGAGCATAAATGGACAGACAGCCTGACTGAGTCTCTTAGCTAAGCCAGGTCCTAGTGGGCTTAATACAGGTTCCCTTTCATCCTCTTCTTTCCCCTCCTGAAGTCTTAGGTTAGCCATGATGGAAATGACAATGCTTTAATCTCCTTGAGTTCAAACATGCAAATCCTAGAACAATCTGCCTCAAATTTGACTGCTTACCCTTTGTGATGATGCTATGGAAAAACACTTTTCTTAATGGTTGCATGACACTTTTTGAAATAGTTGTTCCGTGTACATGATCTCATTTGATCCTCAAGGCACACTTGAGAAAGAGAAAAGGCACATCTGTAATTCCTGTTTTCTAGCTGAAACGGAGTCATAGACTTGCCCACGTTATCTAGTGAAATATGTGAGAATTAGGCCCTGGAGCCTTCTGACTTTCTAGGTTGAAGTACTTCCAGTCTACCCTTGTTTCTCAAATTTGATTAATGCTCATACCCCTTTTAAAACAAGAAAACTGTTCTCTCAGACACCTAATATTGACCAGAATTATTTATATCTTAATGTAACCTACAAAGTACAAACCAAAAATAGGTATAACTTCTCAATGTTTATAGTTCTTTCATAACTAAGAATTAATTGAATGCTAGTAGATTTCTAAAATTTTTTTTTTTTTTTGAGTTGGAGTCTCACTCTGTCGCCCAGGCTGGAGGGCAGTGGCACACTCCCGGCCAGTGCAGCCTCGACCTGCTGAGGTCTGGCGATCCTTCCACCTCAGCCTTCCAAGTCGCTGGAACTACAGGTGCGCGATACCACACCCGGCTAATTTTTTGATTTATTGTAGAGATGAGGTCTCACCAAGTGGCCCAGGTGGGTCTCGAACCTGCGGGCTCAGGCAATCCATTCACTTCAGCCTCCCAAAGGCGTGGGATTATAGGCTGAGCCACCGAGCCCGGCTAAATTTCTAAAATTAAAAAAATTAATATTTAAAAAATTTAGTCCAATTTTGACCCATAATGTTGCATTCATGAAACAACATTACCACTCTGGATGGGCATATGGCCCTGACCGCATTGTTGAGGGTTATTCTTCACTCACTGCGTCTTGATTCTGTGGGCTCCACACTCTGTTCGAACTTCTGCAAGAACTTCTGCAAAACCTTCCTTTGTCTAAAGCACTGTGGGACCTTGGGGCCTTGACTCGCCACAGATGTATCACTGAAGTATTGGATCTGCCTCTGTCTTTTGTCCATTCAAAGTTCATTCCTTCCTAAGGAAAAGGCAATTAGCAATTCTTATTAAATCTGGCTTTCCTGCATGAACCCTGGTGGAATTAACCCTTTGCATGATGTAATCAAGTGATCCTCACGGACAGAATTAATCATCTCTAGATTTTGAGACTTTTAAAACATGATCAGATATTCCTCTTTGGGGAGGGGTATAAAGAGGAAAATAAATACTGAAGAATTCAATTTTGTTCTGTGAAGTCCTTGTCTCTGACAAGTAGTTAATCTATTTGTTGATACCGTGAGAGGACAATATCCAGCAGGGAGAAAATTAAAAAACGCTCAGCGCCAGTTGCTACCCTGATGAATCTCATCCAATTATTTAACAGGACACTGCTGGGTATGCTTTTTTTTTATTGTTTTAATTTTATTTTATTCTCTATTGTTTGTCATTCCATTGTAAAAGTTTTCTAGATTAAAATAAATCTTCTTTTCAGTCACTTTTTCATTTGACAACCATTGGTTTTTTTGTTTTTGTTTTTTGCTTCTGTGTTCATAACTGAATTTGAAATTAATGTAGCATTATTATTGATTTATGTATTTATTTATTTACTTTCCTCCTGGAATGTATCATTTTAGAGGTTGGATTCTGAAAAGAATTTTAAAGAACATAAGCTGAATAGGAGAGTTTTAGGTTAGGGAAGGATAGTCTAGAATTGTGTGAACTATAGAGTACTTGAGAAAAGTTTTAGTTACACTCTCCTCTTTTGGAAATAAAAAAGAACTTTTTTTTGCCCAAAATGTCCTTTTTTTCCCTCCTCAATATCAAGGACTTGAGGCAAACTGCTGTCCCTGGGGAGGAAATTCTTTTTTAACAGTTTAGGCCTAACTAGCCTTGGGGATTCCAGTACATGCAAAGGAGAGATGTCTTCCCCTGGGGAGTCACTCAGCTCCTGCCCAGATTCTGGGCCCCTCCAAAAGTCTTTGGCAGGGATGAGGTTTGGACCACACTCCCCCCTAGCCCAGAGCCTTTGCAAAAGACATTGCTTTCCCAACCCCCTCTGTAGCTGGAATACACTGGTCTGACCTGGTATGGTTAAGGCTTCTTGGCATGTTTTATCTCTAGGAAGACTCTGACTTCTTAGGTCTATGCAGGCTCCCTGGCCTCATCCAATTTATGATACACTCCTTGTGGCCACCACTCCATCCCCATGGACCCAGGGGTAGGGGTACCAGGTAAAACCCAGGACTGCCAGTCAAATTTGAATTTCAGATAGACAATGAATGATTTTTGAAACTATTCCTCACCTCCATCTGGGAAGCCAGGTTCTCCCTTGTTCTGGGTGGCTGCTGACCTTTGCAGGCCAGGGCAAGGGTACAGGTGGAGGCCCTGGTCTCAGAGGCCCACCGCCCTAGCACTCTTTTGCATTTTGAGGAGCCTTGGCCCTAGATCTGTCCACATCCTCTGTGTGAGGTATACTCCCTCACACTCCACAGCACTCATGCCCCCCCATCCAAACAGCCATCTCTTGCCCGCCTGGGCACCTGAAGTGCCCTTTGCACCTAGGGAGAAGTCCTGTGATGGGGGGGTGACAATGTGGGCTCTGTTAAAGCACAGTGTCAGGCACAGACCTGGTGGCAGGTCAAGGGTATTGCTGTACCTGCCCCAATTCTGGAGAGCTCGTGTGGCCATAATCTTGGCCTGTGGTCTCTACTTGCCAGATTTCTTCATTCTCCTCAGAGGATCTTGTGGAGACCAAGACATCTGGCTGGTTGGTCCCTGAGGCCATGTCCATCCTTTCACCCTCCTTCCTCACCTCACTTCTCTATTGCCATGGAAGGATTTAGGGTTTCCATTCCCTTGAACACACAGTTCAGTGGGGTGGAGGGGATGTCACCAAATTTAATTTAACAATATCTTCACGATGAACAGTTTCAGTTTAGTGTGTTATTAAGGCTACAGAGAAACGAAGAGAATAGAGAAGTGTGCGTGGGGAGAGCTATTGTTGTTTGGAAGAGAATTCAACCAGTTTCCGTCCCCTTCCCCCTCCCCCTTGCTTTGGGCTGAATTCAGCTAGTTATTTTCCAATCCGGTTGTGTGTATAGACACACCACAGCTTCTTTGATCCCCGCCTTTCCTCCTAATAGACAAACTGCTGCCAAAGCTTCCAGCTTCCTTCTCCATGGTGACCAAGCCCCTCATTTCCATTTAATCTCAGCCTCCACCTCCCCTGCACTCGACCCCCTCCTTCATGTGAAGCCTGGTTATTTCCTTTCTCTTCTCTCATGTCTTCCCCCTCCCCCAGCAATTCACAATTCTCTTCCAAGTTTAGGGAATAGACGGCAACATGTCTTCGGCTCCTTCCTTTCTCCCCTATTTGCCCTCTTCCTTCTCTCGACCCCTTTTCTCTGGTGATCTTTGCTCCTCGCTGCTCTTCAAACACATTCTTCTTAGAGACCTCTTTCCTGCTCCAGAGTCTGGCCTAAAAAATGTGAATCTTCTTAGAGACCTCTTTCCTGCTCCAGAGTCTGGCCTAAAAAATGTGAAGACGCAGAGGAGGCAGGCAGCAGGAAGGGGCCCTCCCTCCCCTCCTGCCTCTTCTGTCTCTGGGCTCTCCCTGGACTTGATTTCCCTTGGGAGATGAGCCTGCAGCACCACCTCCGTGCCCATCTCTCACACTCAGGGTAGCAAAGGCCCCAGAGTTCTGAGAAACAACCCCTGGAGTCTGCTGCTGCCAGACCCTCCTCAGGTTGTCCTCTGCTGACAGGCAGGCTTTGCACACAGGTGAGCAGAACTTACCAGCAGGAGAGCAAAGTAAGAGAGCTGGCTGTCACAACTTGCCTAGATTGTGGAACCCAACCCATTCCACAGTGTCATCTCATGAGCAGGCTTTGGAATCCTGTTCATAGCTCCCCTCTGGTCTTCTGACTCTAACTGGTGATCATTTCACAACTGGGGAACGACACATTCATCTATTATCCACTTTTTTACAGCCCAATTCTTTAGCGCCTGCAAGAATTCTTCCCAAAATTGTCTATGTGATTCCAATTGTGCAGGCAGAGGAACTGAAGTTCAGATAAATTAAATATAGCACCCACACATTTGAACAAAGAAGCAATCAGTGGAGCTGAGATGAGAACCCATCTTGTATTCTTAGTTTCTGATACCTTCTTTCTTCAGTGGTCTGTGGAAGGAATTAGGAAAGGGAGGAGACGTACATTCTGGAACAAAGCAAAGAGGTTAATAAGAGGAATGAGTTGCAGTATTTTTCCTTCTGCCACGTCCCCTCATGTCCAATTTACATTGTTATACAATGCTAATTTGTACTGTTCTTGTTAATGTTTCTTTATAGATGTTTTAGTTACGTCTGCCCCATATGTGCGTCTGATTTTTTTTCGTAGACTCTGAGTTCCTTGTGGGCATTTCTGCTGCACGACTACCCCTGGGAATCAGAGCAGGTTTCTGCACGCAGTCTTATGGTGTGGCTGACTTAGGGCCCCTTGAGGGGCATGGGAAAACCATGCTGACACCGTCCACACTGAGGCAGGTAGAAACCTAACTTACTCTCTTGCTTTTCCATCTTCTGCTATAACCTACCCAGACTTCCCTGCCTTCTTGTTAGCCTCTGTGAGAAATTAAAGCCCCAATAATCAAATCAACCCTTGTAAATTCCCTAGAAGCAGCTCCAGAGCACCAAGGAGCCAGCAAACCCCAGACCCAAATCCATGTCAAATTTCATAGATATAATTTAAGCAGGGATCAAAAACCACACTAACCTAGTAACTAAGGCTGTTCAAAATGCAGTTTATAGTCCATCTGCCTCTCTGCTTCAGGGAGTCTGTATTAAATTTATGACAAAGTAAAACAAATAAACCCAGGCAAAGGCAGGATGGAAATCTGCATACTCGTCAGAGAATTAGCAGCCCTCTCGGGTTAGGAAGGCTGCCTCTCAATTTGCATCTCTAAGGAGTTGTGACTGGGCTGGGGGTTGGGATGATCGGGGCAGGACAGAGACTCGGAGCAGACCTTCCCTCTGCTGGCTGACTGCAGAACTACAACCCTTTGACCTTGGGGGTGGGTGCTGCCGGGCTTGCCCGGGGCCAGCTGAAAAGATAATCTGCCCCTGAAATAAACGTTAGAAAAGTGTGGGATTGGAAGTTAGCAGAGAGAGGAGTGGGAAGGGCACTAGGGGGAGAGATCTTTATTTCTTTTTTTTTTAATCTGTATTTCTAAACATAAGACAGGGATAGAAAGCGGGGAACTTAAGGGAGGTAGTGATGAAGATTGAGGGTTGCCTTTCCAGTTGTACAAACCAGAGATCATGGTGAATTTCTTGACTCCTCTTCCTCTTCTTTTCCTTTGCCCATAACCCATAAGCACAAAACACAGAAGACTGAGGTGCAGGCGGCAGGGATTTCTGCATGGCACTGTTGACTGTTGAGAGCTTGCCACTGACTGACTGACTGTGTGACCCTGAGGGAGAGCTGGGATTTCAGGACTGGGACCAGAGGCAGGCCACAGTCACAGGGTTGTGCAGACAGGTTGGCACATGTGTGGCCCTGAAAGGGAGTGCTTCCTGAAATTTTGCCCCACCCCAGTCTTGCCCCTACTTGGTCAACTAATCTGTGAATAGAGAGGACCTCTTAGCCTTTCAGTGCTAACATCCTCAAATTTGATGACTCTGTGATCCTAAGGCTCTGGCATCTACCACATACTTTGCAGGAACGTTCCAAGAATCTCAGCCTCTCTCCTAGGATATTCCCATCATATCCTTCATAACTGGCTCTGATGGCACCCTCTCTAGAGTGATGGCTCTTTAGGTGAAAGTAGGCTGTCTACTTCATACTCCTTTATAGATAGATAGATAGATATGTATTAATATATATGTAATTGCACTGTGATTATTTATGTATTTATTTATCAACCCCACTCCCTAGAATGCAAAGTCCTTGAACTCCTTGGATGAGAGGGAAGGGTAAGGCCTGACGAGGATGGCCATCCTCAGTATTTCCCTTCTTGCTTCTTCCAGCCCAAATCTTGAAACACAGTAGGTCTGAATAAGCATTTGTTGATCAAACAAAAGAATGACTAAATAGATAATAAGGTGGCAGAAGATGATGAAGATTTGGTAGCAGTTTATCCAGAAACCTGGCTGTCCCCTTTGACTTCCTATTTTATCTCTTATTCTTCACTTACCCTATAACAGTTTGAGTTATTCTAGTTCCGGAATAGACCTCAAACCCACCTGCTTCTTCTCCATTTCCTCAAGAAGCAGCATCCCTAAGTGGTGAAGAACACGGACTCAGGAATCAGAAACCTCAGTTCTAGTCCTGGCTCCAATGTTTAGACTAGTCAGGGAAATCTAACCAAACCCCAGTTTCTGTCTTTTTTTGGACAGCACAGCATAGTAGTTAAGAGTATAGATACCTCTGTTAGGCTTTGTTTGTTAGCTGAGTGGCCCTGGGCAAATGAATTAATCTCCTTGTGCTTCAGTTTCCTAACCCATAACCTGGAATTAATAGACTCTACTCCATAGTGTTGTTGTGAGGATTAAAAGAGCTAATACACATAAAGCCCCTAAAAAAACACCTGGGACGTGGTTAGCATTAACTGATGCAATAAACACTAGCAATTATTAATACAAAGCAAAGGAATTTTACAGAACTAAAGGCAAGCGCTGGAAGGAGAGGCTGTTCCAGAAGGTGCTTTGAAAGGTGAGGAAGAGCCGGGCTTCATGGCTCAGCCTGTAATCCCGTGCCTTGGGAGGCTGAGGTGAGTGTATTGCCTGAGCCCGCAGGTTCGAGACCCGCCTGGGCAACTTGGCTAGACCTCATCTCTACAATAAATAAAAAAATTAGCCGGGCGTGGTTGCGCACACCTGTAGTTCCAGCTACTTGGAAGGCTGAGGCGGAAGGATCGCCGGAGCCCAGCAGGTGGAGGCTGTGGTGGCCGGGAGCGGCCACTGCACTCCAGCCTGGGCGACAGAGTGAGACTCCAACTCAAAAAAAAAAAAAAAAAAGGTGAGGGAGAAGCTTATGCATGAACAAGCAAAGCATCTTCACAAGGAATGGGTGCAGACATACTAGGGAATGATTCAACAGACTAATCTTGTCCAGGTGCAATGGCTCAAGCCTGTATTCCCAGCACTTTGGGTAGTTGAGGTGAGAGAATTGCCTGAGCCCAGGGGTTTGAGACTAGCCTGGGCAACTTGGCGAGACGTCATCTCTACAATAAAAATGAAAAAATTAGCGGGGCATGGTAGCCTGTGCCTGTAGTTCTGGCTTGGAAGGCTCAGGTGGAAGGATCACCTGAGCCCAGAAGGTCGATGCTGGGGTGACTGTGAATATGCCACTGCACTCCAGTCTGGGCGATGAAGTGAGACTACAACTCAGAAAAAAAAGAAAATCTCATTACTTCTCAGAATCGGCAGAAGCCAAGTGGGCACTTTTTGGGTAGCAGAATCAGAAATGGATTGAGTCCAAAGTGTCAAAAGCTGTAGCAGCTTGTTGCTCCAGGAACTTGGGAGGCATGTTTGCTTATGAGACACCCCTTCTGCCCCCCCACCAAGTTGGCTCTCTCTGACCTCCTCAGCCTTATTCTGGTCACTCTTCCTCTGACCCTCCAGGCTCCAGCCATAAAGAAATGTGTTCAGCCGGGCTTGGTGGCTCAGCCTGTAATCCCGTGCCTTTGGGAGGCTGAGGTGAGTGAATTGCCTGAGCCCGCGGGTTCGATACCCACCTGGGCAACTTGGCGAGACCTCATCTCTACAATAAATCAAAAAATCAGCCGGGCGTGGTAGTGCATGCCTGTAATTCCGGCTACTCGGAAGACTGAGGCAGAAGGATCGCCGGAGCCCAGCAGTTGAGGCTGCGGTGGCCGGGAGTGGCCACTGCACTCCAGTATGGGCAACCGAGTGAGACTCCAACTCAAAAAAGAAAAAAAGAAAAAAAAGAAAGAAAGAAATGTGTTCAACTCCTCCTACAAACTTGCTCCTCTTACCTCTGGATCTTCACAAATGCAGGCGTCGTGCCCAAAGTACACTTCTCTCTCTTCACCTGCGAATCCTCCTGACCCTACAGATGTCATGTCTGCTGGGAAACATTTCCTCCTCCAGTAAACTGGAGGTGGCCTAATCTGTGCTCCTGTAGCACCGTGCCCGTCTCCTCTTACCCCACATGTTAGGCAACAGACATTTATTTTTTCATAGTTCTGAAGGCTGGACCTTCAAGATCAAGGTACCACCAAGGTTGGTTTGTGGTGAAGCCTTTCTACTTGAGCTTATAGATGGCTGCCTTCTCACTGTGTCCTCCAATGGTCTCTTTGTGCATGTGGGGGAGGGAAGGAGGGAGGAGGGGAGGAGGAGGTGGGGAGAGAGACAGAGAGAGAGAGAGAGAGAGAGAGAGATTGAGTTGCGATCTCTGGTGTATCTTCCTCTTCTTGTAAGGACACCAGTCCTGTTGGATTAGGGCCTCACCCTTATGACCTCATTTAACCTTAATCTCTGCCTTAAAGGTCCTATCTCCAAATAGAGTCTCACTGGGGGGCTAAGGTTTCAACATATGAATGGAGAGGGATATAACTCCATCCATAACACCCATTAGATAATAAGTTCCATGAGAGCAGGGTCTTGTCCATTGTTTATGTGTTCCCCAGCACCGAACCCTCACCTTATTTCCTTGTGATTCTTTGTAATTCTACAGTACCTGCTCTTAGGAAGGGCTCAATAAATATTTGTTGGATACCAGGCTCAGTGGCTCAGCCTGTAATCCCGCGCCTTTGGGAGGCTGAGGTGAGTGGATTGCCTGAGCCCGAGGGTTCGAGACCCGCCTGGACAGCGAGACCTCATCTCTACAATAAATCAAAAAATCAGCCGGGCGTGGTAGCGCATGCTTGTAATTCTGGCTACTTGGAAGGCTGAGGCGGAAGGATCGCCGGAGCCCAGCAGGCGAGGCTGCGGTGGCCGGGAGCGGCCACTGCACTCCAGTCTGGGCGACAGAGAGACTCCAACTCAAAAAAAAAAAAAAAAATTTGTTGGATGAATGAATGAATGACTCAATTACTTGTGATAATAGTTGGGATTTTAGAAACACAGGTGCTCATCATAATCCAGTTATGTTTCTCATTTTACAGAAGAGGAACTGAGGCACAAGGATCCTTGCTAGTTAGAGACAGAATGAGGGTTGAACCTCAGATTCTTTCCACTCCTTGCTACTCTGAATCCAGTGCTATGTCACCTGGAGCAAGAGTCGTCAGAGAGTGCATAAAACTGATGATTAAAAAAAAAAAAAAAAGCCAGGCTTGGTGGCTCAGTCTGTAATCCCACGCTTTGAGTGGATTGCCTGAGCCCGTGGGTTCGAGACCCGCCTGGGCAACTTGGTGAGACCTCATCTCTACAATAAATAAAAAAAATTAGCCGGGTATGGTAGCACGCACCTGTAGTTCCAGCTACTTGGAAGGCTGAGGCGGAAGGATCGCCGGAGCTCAGCAGGTTGAGGCTGCGGTGGCCGGGAGTGTGCCACTGCACTACAGTCTGGGCGACAGAGTGGGACTCCAACTCAAAAAAAAAAAAAAAAAAAAAAAAAATCCTTGTCCAGAGTTTTCTTGCAAAGAAAAGTCTTTGGTCTTTCGTTGACAGGCAAAAATTCTTCTGAACTTTGTCTCTTTTGCCACAAAGCTTTCCTCTCAACCTAGTAATCTGTTAGAACACTTGAAATGCTTGACCTTCTCCCCTCTGGTTAGAGGTAGCAGAGTTTGGTCTGGGGCAGGTAGGCCAGGGGCTTCCCTGCTACAGGTTTTCTGAGCTGACTACCCAGGTGTGTGGCACTTTGGATCCCTGCTTCTCAACTAATGGGTTTTGTTAACTGTTTGTCATTTGCTTATGCAAATCTACCCTTTCTGCATTAAAATGAACCCAATTATAAAGTGAAATTTTACAATTAAACCACTTAGTGAAGGACATTAAGCGACCAGAAGGAATTGATTTGTAAAAACTTCAGCGATAATTACCAAATGTTTCTGAAATGTGACTAAGTTCTAGGTTTTCTTTAAACAAACACACATACTTGCACATTCTCATATACATACTGCACAGACACTGGCACATATTTTCACACACCTGGTTTCCATCTTCTCACTGTGGGACTTGTTCTTGTTCCTTCTTTGGGTCTAAATTTTCCCCACACAGAGGAAATTCCACCAGCCATCAGATCATGTCTGCAAAGTTCTTGGAAACCTTCCAAAAGAAATGGCCACTGGGCTGAGGAAGCTGGGGTGGGCAGGAAAATAGAAGAAGGTGTAATGGTTTTAATAAAGTCTCTCTGCCACCTTAGTGATTGATTGATATATTTTGGCATTTGCTTCCTTACTGGGCTGTAATCGATAGCAGTTATAGGCCGAGGAGCAGGAAAGAGTGAGGATGTGGGGTGGGGGCAGTATTGATTGATCTTTACAGGAAAGAGACCTGCCTGGTGATTGCAGTGCTGTGGCCACTAGACACTGGACCTCGATGTCTCAGGGTAAGGTTGCCTCTCCTTATGTCCCACCCCCACTCTGCCAGGCAAGGGGATACAGAGTCCAGAAACTTGGAGGTAGATAAGGATAGATGGGTATTCACCTAAAAGTATTAGCTTTTCTGGTGTTTGGGAGACCCAAAGTCACAATCCCCTTTCTCTATGCACCCTCAATTAGAGGGTAGAAACCACAGTCTCCTGGGCTAGTGTGGGGACAGTGTGGGAAGAGCCTTTAAGGGTGAGAGGGTGATGAAATGCTTATGGGTTCCAGGTTACATCTATATCCAGGAATGAATCCAACTCACTTGGCAGCATGCTGCTGCTCAGACAGTATAATGTAGAGGTGACTTCAGCACAGACTCTGGAGCCAGATTTCCTGGGTTCAAAACCCAGCTCTGCCATTTCCTGTGTGACCTTGGCCGGTTAATTAACCTTTCTTGTACCTCGATTCCTCCGTTAGTAAAATAGAGATGGCTTATTTCCTAGGGTTGCTATGATAACTTTGAGAGTTAATGTATGTAAAGAACTTGGAGGGACCCTGGCATATAAGAAATATCTTGTAAATGTGTATCTGATGGTGGTGGACACCCAGCCTGGCATCTATGATTTATGAGTGGAAACTTAAAGGTACAAGTTTCTCTAATCAAACAGGGTCATCACAGCATTTGCCTTCTGGTGATGAGAACACAGGGCTCAGGACTCAGCGTCTGCTAAATAATTCTCTTAGTACATCAGCCCATTAGCTGCAGGATTTCTCAACCTGTTTTGGGTGTTTTTTTTTTTTCCTGAAACTTTTAAAAATAAAGAGCAGGTCTAGACACAGGGAGATAGGGATAAATTGGATTGGGGATGATAGTTTTGGTGCCTAAGAAGTCCAACCAAGACAGGTACTCAATTGTTTAACAAACACCAAAATCCTGCTAAATGTAAGACAATTTTGACTGATGTGATGACTTCTGTGAGGGAACCTGAACTTCGTGCCAATACATTCAGATGTGTAATCACCCCTCTGCAATGTCATGACAAGTAGCTTTGGTATAAACGGAGATCCCTCTGTATAGAACAATGTGCTCAAAACAGATAGTGGTTTTTTAAAGGAGTATTTGCCACTTAACATTTCTGTTGAAAATGTATTCATTTTGGAAGTATAGTTTTGCTTCCTTTTATTGATATGGTTGAATTTTTGGTTTTTAGAAATGCTTGTTAGCACCTGAAGTGACTTTGGGGCTTATTTTCTTTCTATTCATAGAACTGGATGCCTTGACTAATAGCAGCTGGCAGAACGGTGAACAGGTACTAAGGAACCCAGGTTGAGGGCTTCCATGACAGGCTCCTAAGAGGTGAGAACTGAAAGGGATCCCAGAGATCACCTCTCACCCTTAAATACTCTTCCCTACAGTAGCCCAGGAGACTGTGGTTTCTGCTCTTTAATTGAGGGTACATGGAGAAAGGAGAGTATGACTTTGGTTCTCTCAAACGCTAGAAAAGCTTTTAGCTGATTGCCCAGATGATCTTTCCCTTCATTTAAAAACTGAGCCCAGAAAGGTGGAATGACTTTCAGAGCTGAGTTGCAGCTGGGTACAGTGGCTCACGCCTATAATTCCAGCACCTTGGGTGGCAGAGGCGAGAGGATTACCTGAGCTCAGGGGTTCAAGACCAGCCTGAACAACATTGCGAGACTTCGTCTCTACAATAAATAAAAAAATCAGCTGGGCATGTTGGCACGTCTATGGTTCCAGCTACTTGGAAGGCTGAGGCAGAAGAACTGCCTAAGCCCAGCAGGTCAAGGCTGAGGTGGCCATGAGCATACCACTGCACTCCAGCCTGAGCGACAGAGACTCCAACTCAAAAACAGAAACAAAAACAAAACAGAGCTGAGTTGGAACCCAGGTCCCTGGGTTCCTCGCCTGGTGCTATTTCCCATGCTGTAAGCTTGTGATTGATGCCCTTCCAGCTGAACAGCAGGCCCTTTCTCCTTTTCAAATTGCCTCTGTTCACAGTTTTACGTATCAGGCTAAGTTATGATTTGACAATTCAGTTCCACTCAATGAAATACACTGAGTACTTGACTCACGGAAGGGATGGGATACAAAACTAAGGTGTAGACGCTACCAAAGAGATTGTCTTAGATGGTATTAACGTACCCAATTATTTGCTGCCTTGCCCTGTAAAAGGATTATCCTTACTGGTGCCAGTACAGATGCATATAAGTCACATGACCAGGTCTGCCACCAGACTTGGACGGGTGACTTACTTTGGCCAATGAAATTTGATCAGAAGTGATATATGTCACTTCTGAGCAGAGGCTTTCAGGGACATTTTGTGGTCCCAGTGCATTTTCTTTTTTTTTCCTTCTAGGAGAGTGCCACGTCCAGAATAGGGCTGGGCCTCTAGCCAGGTCTACAATGAAGAGAAGACATGGAGCAGAGCCAGAGTCACAGCTGATGTGTAACATGATGAAAGATAAACCTTTGCATGGTAAGCCACTGAGATTTTGAGGTTGTTTATCCTGCAGCATATCTAGCATATGCTGATGGCTACAGAGAGGATCACAAATTAGATGGAGGGATGGTTTATTTATAACTGAAACACAAGGTGATTAATACTTCCCTATATGCATATACAAAGGATCCAGAAGTAGGCTAAAAGACAGAACAACTCTTTGGGAAGGAGGCATCAGGAAAGGGTTTGTAGAAGAGGTGATAGATCAGAAGTGTTTAAAGGCTGAAGTGAAGTTCACCATATAGGTGAAGTTTGGGAAGTTTATTTATTGGGAAGTTTATTGACTGAGCCATTCTAATCAGAGACACCGGCATGAACAGACATGAACTATCCTGGCATGTTTGAGAATTGTCTGTACTGTTTACAACTGTAAACCAGGGTCCAGTTTCTTAGTCTTTTAATCCCATTGGCCATCGACCACAGTCTGGTCCCCTGGGGGTATCTGTAGACACTCAGATAAAGATACACCATTCAGTTTTGGAGCTTTGGTCCCAAATCATCATCTGATTTCATTCTCTGAAAATCCAAGCTGGGGCATCTGTAAGCCTTACAGACTTTTTTTTTTTTGAGTTGGAGTCTCACTCTGTCACCCAGACTGGAGTGCAGTGGCCGCTCCCAGCCACTGCAGCCTTGACCTGCTGGGCTCCGGTGATCCTTCCGCCTCAGCCTTCCAAGTAGCTGGAACTACAGGCGTGCGCTACCACGCCTAGCTAATTTTTGATTTATTGCAGAGATGAGGTCTCGCCAAGTTGCCCAGGCGGGTCTCGAACCCACGGGCTCAGGCAATTCACTCACTTCAGCCTCCTCCCAAAGCGCGGGATTACAGACTGAGCCACCGAGCATGGCTTACAGACTCTTTTTTATTTTATTTTTTGAGTTGGAGTCTCACTCTGTCACCCAGACTGGAATGCAGTGGCATGTTCCCAGCCACCATAGCCTTGACCTGCTGAGCTCCGCGATCCCTCCACCTCAGCCTTCCAAGTAGAGATGAGGTCTCGCCAAGTTGCCCAGGTGGGTCTTGAACCCGTGGGCTCAGGCAATTTTCACTCACCTTGGCCTCCCAAAGTGCTGGGATTACAGGCTGAGCCACTGAGCCTGGCCCAGACTCTTTTTTAAAAGTATAACTTTTATTTATCAAAGAATACATAGTTTGGAAATCACCAGTGGTCTTGCCTCAGCCCTCTGCACTTCCAAGTTCTATTCCCCAAGATAGTTACCATCAATTCTTACAGTGCATTTCTTTTTTGTATATATTGCTGTTTCTAAATAATAGGCTTCTTGAGTTACCAATTTTAGAAATTACATATTGACTTATTGCCATGGTAGCTAATAACTTAGTTCTCTCACAGTGTTCTTTCCCAACTCCATCCTTGTAATTTCCCTCCCTTGTCTCTCCAATATGGACTTATTTTTTTGTTCAATCAGTATTTGGTATTTACATACTAAAGAATATGTAAATATTCTTTACTACTGAGGCAATTAATACACTGTGACCATGTGTCCTTTTTGTACAGTTCTTTGTTTTTCCTGGAGTTAATAATTGTTTTCTTTTTTATTGACCTGGTTTTCAAAGTACTTATAATTATTTTTTTCAAAGCATCCAACAAATCTGATAGATACCTGCCAATACTATTTTTGCATACATTCAAGCTCATCTGTTCTATTTTTCCTCCCTCTAGTAATTTCTCCAAGAGCCTCCTGTTTTTCTGCTTCAGTCTGGATTGGTTACTTTATAAGAGTGCTGTTAACTGTCATTCAAAGGCTCCAATTCACTCTCATTTTTATATTTTGTTTATTGCCTTTTTGTGTTGGATCCCTATTTCCTGAATTCCATGTATTCTATATCAGTCTACCATCTAACTTTACTAAACCCCATTCTCCAATAACTTCCTGAGAAAGGGTGCTCAGGAGGTAATTTTCTTGAGTTATTGAATATCTCTAGACTATTCTTTTTTTTTTTTTTTTTTGAGTTGGAGTCTCACTCTGTCACTCAGACTGGAGTGCAGTGGCCGCTCCCGGCCACTGCAGCCTCAACCCACTGGGCTCCAGTGATCCTTCTGCCTCAGCCTTCCGAATAGCCGGAATTACAGGCATGCACTACCATGCCCAGCTGATTTTTTTATTTATTGTAGAGATGAGGTCTCACCAAGTTGCCCAGGCGGGTCTCAAACCCGCGGGCTCAGGCAATCCACTCACCTCAGCCTCCCAAGGCACAGGATTACAGGCTGAGTCACTGAGCCCGGCTCTCTAGACTATTCTAATATGTGACTGATGATTTATTTGGGTATAGAATTTGGATTAAAAAATATTTTCTTTCAGAATATAAAAGGCATTTATCTGCTATCTTTTAATATCTGATGTTGCTTTTTTTAAAAGTTTAATATTGTTTTTAGTTTGTAATATTGCTTCATTACCTGTGCTTTTCTCTTTTGAAGGTTTTAGAAACTTTTTTTAACATCTTTTTTTTTTTTTTTTTTTTTGAGTTGGAGTCTCACTCTGTTGCCCAGACTATAGTGCAGTGGCTGCTCCCGGTCACCACAGCCTCAACCTGCTGGGCTCCAGCAATCCTTCCGCCTCAGCCTTCCAAGTAACTGGAACTACAGGCGTGCGCTACCACGCCCGGCTAATTTTTTTATTTATTGTAGAGATGAGGTCTTGCCAAGTTGCCCAGGTGGGTCTCGAACCTGCGGGCTCAGGCAATCCACTCACCTCAGCCTCCCAAGGCACAGGATTACAGGCTGAGTCACCGAGACCCACTTTTTAAAAAATATCTTATGTTCTAAAATGTCATGATAATGATGGTAGTGGGCATTGGTAATTTATCTTTTCCATTCTTTGTGCTGGGCTAACCTGGAGACTAATAGTCTTTATTTCTCTTCTATTATTCATATTTTTATCTTTTTGCTTCACTCTGTGAAAAATTTCTTCAACTTTCTTTTTTTTCTTTCTTTTTTTTTTTAGTTGGAGTCTCACTCTGTCGCCCAGACTGGAGTGCAGTGGCACGCTCCCGGCCACTGTGGCCTTGACCTGCTGGGCTCCGGTGATCCTTCCGCCTCAGCCTTCCAAGTAGCCAGAACTACAGGCACACACCACCATGCCTGGCTATTTTTTTTGTGTGTGTGTGTTAGAGTCTCACTCTGTCACCTGGACTGGAATGTAGTGGCATGTTCCTGGCCACCATAGCCTTGACCTGCTGGGCTCTGGCAATCCTTCTGCCTCAGCCTTCCAAGTAGCTGGAACTACAGGCACGCGCTACCATGCCTGGCTAATTTTTTATTTATTGTAGAGATGAGATCTCACCAAGTTGCCCAGGAGGGTCTTGAACCCGCAGGCTCGGGCAATTCATTCACCTCGGCCTCCCAAAGCTCTGGGATTACAGGCTGAGCCACCGAGCCTAGCCTCAACTTCATTTTCTAAACTTTTTACTGAATCTCTGAAAAAATGTTAGTTATATTTGTAATTTTGAAAAGGTTTTTAAATTAAAATCTTCACATTTCATTGTAATCTTTCTTCTTGTATGATACAATCTCTCTTCTTATATTTTTGATAAGAAATGTTTTTGAACTGCTATTGCTCTTTTGAGTGTTTCTTTTGCTCCTTGCAAAATCTCTGTTGCCCTAGATTTCCCTTTTTCTTATTTATTTCTGTATACTTTTTTCATGTTCATGGCATGAAAGAAGCACTAAAATTTGATTTTGGAAGCTTGGTATGCAATTGGCCAGAGTTTGCTGGGTCGTGGGCTTTATGCAGGGTAATCAGGTGGCAAGTCAATCTTTTTTAGTGAGGGATCTCTGGATATCAGTAAGTGGTGTTCTCTCTAGGGGTATTCAGTCCTTCCAATATACGGACCAAGGTTAGTGGTGTGGGAGAGTTGCTGGCCCTGCTAGAGAAAGGACTGAAGGGCACACTGTTAAGCATGCAGCCCACTCCTTCTCTTCACTCTCTACCATACTTGGTATTTCCAAGACCAATATTTCTCCAAAGGAAAAAACAAGAAACAAAAACCAAACTCTTGTTTCCTGGGGGACAGAGGAAACCTGACTGACTGGCTGTGTGGGGTGAGTGGACCACTGTCCACCGTCTAGCCAGGCGCCTGACCCCATGCCACAGTGCTTAGTGCCTCAGAAGGCTCATCCTTGCATAGTTCTGCAGAGTGGATCAATCTCACCAGGCCTTTGGCTTGTGACTTCTCTCCGTCAAGCCAGTTACTACTTTCTTTCTTTATTTTTTCAGAAAAACAGTTGTGGAACTCAATAGTCCATGGGTTTGTTTGTTTATTCTAGAGATGAGGTCTTGCTCTGTTGCTTGGGCTGGAGTGCAGTGGTGCAATTGTAGCTCACTAGGACCTCTAACTACTGGGCTCAAGTGATCCTCTTACCTCAGCCTCTCAAGTAGCTGGAACTACAGGTTCAAGCCACCAGGCTAGGCTAGACCACTGTTTTTATTTTTTTGAGTTGGCGTCTCACTCCATTGCCCAGGCTGGAGTGCAGTGGCATGCTCATGGCCACCCTAGCATCGACCTGCTGTCTCAGCCTTCCAAGTATTGGGAACTACAGGCACAAGCTACCATGCCTGGCTACATTTTTTTTTTGAGTTGGAGTCTCACTCTGTCACCCAGACTGGAGTGCAGTGGCCG
>NW_007247235.1:77432-83090 GCF_000164805.1 Carlito syrichta | reverse complement strand
GGGCTCAGGCAATCCACTCACCTCAGCCTCCCAAAGTGCTGGGATTACAGGCTGAGCCACCGAGCCCAGTTTAAATTTATATATATATATTTAGAGACGAGGTCTCACCAAGTTGCCCAAGCTGGTCTTGAACCCCTCAGCCCAGGCAATCCTCTCACCTCGGCCTCCCAAAGTGCTGGGATTATGGGTTTGAGCCTCCACGCCCAGCCTTGTTTTTATTTCTTATTTATTTATGCTTCTCTCCCATTCTTATTGCCCTTGATTAAAACCTTTGCAGTTTCTAGATTTGGGCTGGTGATTCATAGGTTTCTCTGGGGTGGTAGCCACAAAGCCAGGAAAGAAGGTGGGCAAGTGATCAGTATCACTCTGGTTCTCACAACTCTCTGGGCACTCCTCAGTTTCTCTTATAGGCTCCTCTTCTTCAAGTTGTCCCTTAAACATTGGTGTTCCTTAAGTGTCTGCCCCATAGGACTCTTGTCTCTTTAGATAAGCTGAAGTCTGGGGGCAGGACTGAGGTCTGCCCCTTGGTCCTTTTCTCTGAGCATGTGTCCTGATATTGGCTCCTGATTAGACAGGAGAAGACAGGGATGGACAGTACCAACTGCTCAAAGACTCTGGGCCTCATCACTTTTGCTCCTTTTTGGTGCCTATCTGACTTTTGGTTTTCTGACTCCAAACAAGAGGGATTTCCAGATTGACTTAATTACACCAGCCTCCTGGGAGGACAGAGATGTGGAAAATATACTCTTTTCCTGGTTCAGCTCTGTTCATGTATTCCAAAATTAATCAGACACTGCTTTTGGTATTAAAATTATACTTATGAGACTGGGCTCAGTGGCTCAGCCTGTAATCCTAGCACTTTAAGAAACCAAGGCAAGTAGATTGCCTGAGCCTGCGGGTTCAAGACCAGTCCTGGCAACTTGGTGACACCTCATCTCTACAATAAATCAAAAATTAGTAGGGTGTGGTAGCGCGTGCCTATAGTTCCGACTACTTGAAAGGTTGAGGTAGAAGCTTCGCCAGAGCCCAGCAGGTCAATGCTGCGGTGGCCATGAGCATGCCACTGTACTCCAGCCTGGGCAACGGAGTGAGACTCCAATTAAAAAAAAGAGAAGAAAAATTTACACTTATGAGTAAAGCAGACTGGATTGTACCTTCATGGAACTTATGATTCTGTTCCAGGAAAGATAACAATAACAGCAAAACACAAACACTCCACTCCATCACACAGAGGCCCTGTTGGATCACTGCCATCCATGTGATTCTCATCCCATTCCTGTGCATCTATTTCTTAGGACAGGAATGGGAGGAGTAGGGGAGGTCATAGGTGAAACATAGAGTTTTGTGCAGGTGACCAGAGCACACAACACTAGTGTGTTCTCCATGCCATTTCTACCTAGGTGGACTTTCCATTCCTTGTCATTTTGACAAACTCCATTTGTTCTTTGAAACTATTCCGCCAGGCTCAGTGGCTTAGCCTGTAATCCCGCGCTTTGGGAGGCCGAGGTGAGTGAATTGCCTGAGTCCAAGGGTTCACGACCCGCCTGGGCAACTTGGCAAGACCTTATCTCTACAATAAATTTTTAAAAATTAGCTGGGTGTGGTAGTGCGTGTCTGTAGTTCCAGCTACTTGGAAGGCGAGGCAGAAGGATTGCCGGTGCCCAGCAGGTTGAGGCTGCGGTGGCCGGGAGCGTGCCACTGCACTCCAATCTGGGTGACAGAGTGAGATTCCAACTCAAAAAAAGAAACTATTATGGAATAGTCCCTTCCTATGCAGCGTCTTCCCTAACCCTCTCCCACCCTAGCATTAATCCCACAATTCCCTATACGCCTCTCTCCCTACTTTATATAATCAGCAGCTCCCCAAGTGAGGCACTGCTTCAGGTGTTGAAGACACAAATATGAGTGAAATCTTGAGCAGAGTGTGGGGAAAAGCATGAGCTTTGGGGGCCATACTAACTTGGGCTGAGCCCCAGACCCCCACATTCTGGCCTTGGCCTTGGGCAGATAAATGTCTCTCTCCAAGTCTGAATCTTCTTGGCTGTAAAATGAGGATGATGAAATCTACCACGAACTATTATGGTAGAGATGAAATGACTGTAAAAGTGCCCAGTGGCAGCATGCAATTGGCACGCAAATGCTGGTTCCCCTTCCTTTCCCCCCTTAAGAAGCTCCCAGTCTGATGAGGGGAGAAAAGCAAGCAAACCAATAGACATGGGGATTTGTCACAGGTGCTAAAATTGATAAAGGAACACATGATAAGTGATCATGAATTACATGCCATGGATTTTTGAGTCTGCTGCACTGGCTGTCCCACTAGACCATAAGAGCCTCGAGAGCAGGGCCAAATGATTCCATCCTTTTCACCCCTGTGCCCCTGGCACCTAGCACCATGAGTGGCACAGAGTAGCTGCTCACTAAATGTCTGATTAAATGAAATAGGAATAACTTCTGCTTTACCTGATCACAGCTGGATAGTTAGTCTGCCCAGCATTGTCATTTCCCTCTACCCCAAGCTGTTCCTACCTCACAGAAGGGAAAATTATGATTTATCGGCCACCTGGGGTAAGAATCTTCCCGTCTCACTAGAGACAAATTTTTCCAGACATTCTCACAGTTTGGGACATGAGCATCCCCCTTCTTGTACTGCGGGGATGAGGCATCAGAGATGAGGGATGATTCGATTCATCCACCATCCTCCTGTGAAGCCAGCCTCTGTCCGCTTCACCCTTTCTTAGCCTTACCCTCTCTGAGTACCCAGACATGTAGACCTCCACCAGCTTATCCGCCCTATTCAAATGAGTCTGTCTCCCAAGAACCAAACATTTTCTCTCCCTGGCCCTGACTTGGAATGAAACAACTTAGCCCACAGACAGTTTTACGGTCCCTCGCCTTCCATTCCTCTTGTTGAGTCGTGCTGGTGAGAGCCCAGCCCAGACTCTGATTTATACAGCTCTCCCAGGCCCCTGTTGGATTCAGAGTCTGGAACAATAAGACAGGGCTATCCATCACCCCTCTGCTCAGCTCTCCCGGGACTCATTGGGAAGGAAGGAGGGGTGGGTGGCAGAGAAGACAGCCGCAGGGATCCTGCCCAGAGAGCATTTGTCACATTGATGGAATGCACAGGGTGGGGGGTGGAGTGGGGGCAGTGAAGGCTTTTTATCTCACCCCAAGCCTACCCTGTGACATTGGGGATAGAGTGAGCCTAGGATGGGGTAAAAGCACACCTGGAGAGAGCAGGAAGGGAATTAGTCTCAGATGGCTGATCCTGACCAAAGAGGCCACCCCTCCCACCTGCTCCAGCTCCAAATGCAGCAACCCGGTCCAACCCTGCTAAGTCTCCATTGGCTTCCCCTTCCTTCTTGTGCATCATGGAACCCCAGCATCTAACAGAGTGCTTGGCACACAAAGGCACATGTTCCTTTTTTTTTTTTTTAGTTGGAGTCTCACTCTGTCACCCAGACTGGAGTGCAGTGGCTGCTCCTGGCCACCGCAGTCTCGACTGCTGGGCTCCGGCGATCCTTCCGCCTCAGCCTTCCAAGTGGCTGGAATTACAGACATGCGCTACCATGCCCGGCTGATTTTTTGATTTATTGTAGAGATGAGGTCTTGCCTGCCCAGGCGGGTCTCGAACCCGCGGGCTCAGGCAATCCACTCACTTCAGCCTCCCAAAGGCGGGGGATTACAGGCTGAGACACCGAGCCTGGCTGCACATGTTCCTTTTTTTCCTTACTTCCTGACCTCAGGACATTCAGAGAAAACCTTACACACTTAGTCACCTGCATCTGTGACAGTGTGACTGACTGTGTGAGTGTGGCTAATGAGGTTCTGTGTGTCCGTGAGACTGTGTGACAATATTATCATATGTGAGTGTTCCACGTGACTATGTATCTGTGTGACTGTGAGACCATGTGTCAGTGTTTCTGTATGACTATGACTTTGTGACTTTGTGACTGTGTGACTGTATCAGTGTTTCTGTATGACCTGTGTCTGTGTGTTATATGTGATTGTGTGACTATGTCGGTGTGACCATATGTCTGTGTGACTGTGACTGTGTGTCATGTGGTTATGTGACCGTGTGTCTGTGTCTCCTACAGGTCCATATGTGATGAGTGCATGCTGTGTGTGTTTGCAGCTACATACATGTCCATAGGAGTCTAAGCAGCAAGAACTTTCTGAGAGTCAGGGTTCTTAAATTCTCAAGTGGGTGATGGAAGAGAAACCAGGACTTTGGCTTCTGTGAAGAATTTAGTGCTCTAAGCCTGGGGCTCTTTGCCAGAAGGAAAGGGGAGGAGAACCTCTGGATGGCTTTAGATGTTCTCTGACTCCTGCTCATCCAAGGTAGAAAGGAGGTTGTTTATGTGGTTATTGTTTATAAACAACTTGAAATTACCATTCCCTCCAGGAGTCCCCACCCTTAGGATTTGGGGAACCTGTCCTAGAAAACGAACTCTGGTGATGATGGGGCCCAGAGCCATGAGAACAGAGACACCCTACACCACCACCTGTAGTGGGCCATTGTGGGCCACTCTGGCAGAGCCCACAGACCCTGGGGACCGCATTTTGGTTGTCAGGAAACCAGAGGCTTTGCTCAAAGCCAAGAAAAGAAAATCGACAACCAAATCCAGGAGCTGAAGAGAATTCCAGGGCCGCAGTGCCATTGTGGCTTTGTTGTGGCTTTTTGTTTTAGTGCTGCTGAAGCAATAACATGTAATGACCTGAGCATTGCTGCCTTTCTGCTGCCAGCTGCCTCCAGCGCCTGGGAAGTTGGCTGACCTGAAGAGAAGCCAAGGGTGGCTAATGAGTCATTAAGAGTCTTTATCAAATTAGGATTATAATCCATCTCAACATGCAGAGGAAAATGTTTCAAATTATCTACTTACTTAATTGCAACTCAAAGATTTGGCAGGAAATTATCATGAGAGATAACGTCTGGAAATTGACGGATTGTGCTGATGTGTGTCTAAGCTTCCCTAACTATAATGGCTAGAGAATTCATCCACACTTACACATACACATGCTTACACTGACACTTGTACACACAACCACACTTGCTATAATACTGTTTCAGGTTACTACCCAGGCAGACAGACACACACACACACACACACACACACACACACACACACACACACCCCATGTACACACACAGAATTATGTCTGTGCAGTAGGTCAAAACATTGGCATTTATTAGTCAATTCAAATAGGCTGAGATTGTTACCAGATGCTAAGAGATTGGGAAGAAGAAGGTAAGATATAAAAAGAAATACTTAGTCCTTGCCTTTATGAAGTTCAAAAGCTGCTTGGTGAACTAATGCATACATATTTGAAATTTAAGAACATGTACAAAGCAACACACAAGTGCACGCTATCATAGTGGAAACATGAACACGTAAGCTCAGAGAATATGGGGCATGGGTGTCCTGAGTTAAGTAGTTACTAGAGTGATGAGTTCTGATTTGGGTGAGAGCATTACCACCGGGCATTGTGACATGGGATGAAGGCAGAAAAAGACATCGTCAGCCTGTCAAGAAGACCATGCAGCCAGGCTCGGTGGCTCTGCCTGTAATCCCACACCTTTGGGAGGCTGAGGTGAGCGGATTGCCTGAGACCCGCCTGGGCAGCGAGACCTCATCTCTACAATAAATCAAAAAATCA
>NW_007247235.1:73429-77301 GCF_000164805.1 Carlito syrichta | reverse complement strand
CGGCCACTGCACTCCAGTCTGGGCGACCGAGTGAGACTCCAACTCAAAAAAAAAAATAAACCAAAAAACAAACAAACAAAAAACCAAACGAAGACCATGCAGCCAAGGAGTGACATCATAAGTTTGCAAAATCTCCAGAGATGGATGAGGCTGGAAGACAGATTCAGGTTTGGGTTGAGAATCCAAACTTACTCTTGTTTGCCTGTTAGATTAGGAGAGACTTGAAGTTCACCCTTTCCTTGCCTCTCCTACTGGTGGCCTCAGTTTCTCTGCTGTAAAATGTGAGTGGAATCTGAAGACAGAGTTAGGCTTTTTCACATCTCTCTTGGCTCTTGAAAACCTGGAAGATCTCTTTGAGTTCAGAGATCGGGATTTGTTCATTTTTATAGCCCAAGGGCCTACCATGTGCCTGGCCAACCTGAATGGTGACTGGGAACCAATGAGCTGAGAAGTTTTTTAGAGACTATCAGCCTATGTATGCTGAGTGAGTTAATCAGTGGATGAATGAATGGATGAGACAGCAAGGAAGTGAGTGTTTAGGCTTTATGAAGAAGACACAATTTGGAATGTGGGTTCTGGAGGCAGCCTGAGTTCATGCCTAGTGATAAGCCTCACAGGGCTGCTATGAGAATCTGATAAACAAGGCACTTAGCACAGAGTCTAGCACCAAGCAAATAATAAATATATATTAGCTATTATTGTTGTTGCTTTGTTTTGTTCTTCCTTGCTAAGCAAATCATGCTTCTCATGCTAGGTAAGCTGTGGGTGTCTTGCTCCCTCATTTGGTTACTGTTCTTCACTGTCCCTCCAACGTGATAAGACAGGACCAGCTTCTGTGGGGGAGTATGGTCTCCACCCCTCCCCAGGGTTTTTGGTTGTTTCTCCATGCCTTGCAGTCTCGCTGCTGTGGGTCTTGGCTGCCAGAATGGAGTTGGGAGCCTAGCCATGCAAAATCCTCAGCTCAGGAGGGCTTAGAGGTTGGACACAGCATCAAAGGCAACAAACGCTGATAGGGCTCATCCCTGGGGGCAGGGAGGAGTTGGTCAATTGGATGAGCAGAAGGATGCAGGGAGGTTCTGTGATAGGTGATGATGAAGCATGTGATTAGAATGAGAATAGGGCTGAGTAAAAGGATGAGGAAAGCAGGGGTGACAGTTGTGATGGTGAGGAGGGTGTTTAAAAAGAGATAGGAGACAAGGGGTCCAGGATGGATCCTCCAGGACAGGCAGGAGAGGTAGGTTTTGTTTTAGGGAGAACAGAGCTTTCAAAACTCCATGTATCTCTGGTCAGGGGTGAGGAGGAAGTTCTTAGACACCTCTGCAGCCTAAGGGAGGCACTGAATATCCTAATGATCTCTCCTCACTCCTCAGCTTGTCCTCTGTGGTGTTGGCAGAAGCAGAAGAAAAGGAAGAGCTGGTGAGCCAGAGTGATAAATGATAAATAATAAAGGTTTCAGGGCAACTCCCTTGGGTCCCCTCCCACTGTGGGAGCTTTTCTGTCCTCTCAATAAATCCTGCTTTCTCAAAAAAAAAAAAAAAAAAAAAAAGGCTTCAGCATCCAAACATAGCTTATACCAGAACAAAAATGAAACCCGGAAGGGAGGCTTCAATAGAAATAGAATGCAAGTCACATAGTGATTTTAAATTTTCTAGCGACTACATTTAAAAGGTAAAAGAAACAGGTAAATATAGTTTTAATGACCTATTTTTGTTTAACTCCATGCATTCAAAATATCACTATTTTAATATCTAATACATATAAAATATTTCACATTTTTCTTTCTTTCTTTCTTTCTTTCTTTCTTTCTTTTTTTGGAGTCAGTTTCACTCTGTCACTGGGGCTGGAGTGCCTCGCCTGCTGGGCTCAGATGATACTTTCACCTTAGCCTTCCAAATAGCTGGAACTACAAGTGTGTGACCACCACACCTGGCTGATTTGGTTTTTTTAATTGTAGAGACAAGGTCTCACCAAGTTGCCCAGGCTGGTCTCCAACCCCTGGGCTCAGGCAATCCTCTCACCTCTGCCTCCCAAAGTGCTGGGATTATAGGCATGAGCCACAGTGCCTGGCTATTCCTCTTTGTGTATTAAGTTTTCTAAATCTTTTACATCTATTACACATACAGCACATCTCAAGTAAGACTAGTCACATTTTAAGTGCACAGGACCTGCATGTGGCTAGTGGCTACTATATTGGATAGCAATGGTTTATATCTGCCTTTCTCAAATTTTTGTGTCCAAACTCTTGGGATGGCATTTCCCAGAAATGGCTCTTTTTGGAAGTCGTCAGAGTCTTCTCTCTTATCTTCCTAAATATAGTCTAAATATTCTCTCTTCCAATCGCTCTCTTTCTCAGTTCTTTCAAGCTGGCTGTGATACTTCCCACCCCTTGCTAGAACCTAGAAAGAACTTTGGAATCACTCAGAACTCTTTTTCCTTTTCTGCCTCTCACAGAACTTCTCATCTGGAACCTAAGACCCGGGCAGTTCCCACCTGAGAGGCTATGTGTGTGTGTGTGTGTGTGTGTGTGTGTGTGTGTGTGTGTGTGTGCATGCGTGTGTGTTTGTGTGTGTGTGTGTGTGTGTGTAGTTGGGGGTGAGGGTGGGGAGATGCTTGGGAGAAGTAAGTCAGTGCTTAAAGAAACTTCCCAAAAGTACATTAGTGCCATAGAAAGATGGTTTTTTCCAAAGGCTTTGGGGATTATATTCTCCTATATTAGAGAAGCTGGTTAAAGATATGACCCAATTAATTGCCTATCGTGCGCCCAGAGGACAGGCTTCAACACCCTGCTTCAGAGGATGGAAGTGGGGTGGAGAGCTGAGACTTTTCCAGGGTCCAAAAAAAAAAAAAAATCAGAAATAGGCAAGGGGTCTTAAACTTCCTGGCTTCCAACTCACAGTAGAATCCTAGAGCTCCTGCCCCACCCCCTCTACTTTCAGAGGATTTAAAGTATCTGAGTTTTTACACTGTGTGGGTCTGCCCCCTCTACCTAACACTTTCTCCAAGGGATGTGTCCTTATGCATTATTCCTCAGGAAGAGAGTCTTCCTCTCTTGGCCCTGGCTGCTCCCACACCACTGTCCCATCTGGGTCAGGAAGGTGGCCTTAGGTAGAGGAAACATCCCCTGCCTACGAGCTCCCAGTATCTGTGTTGCAGCCCTTAGGGCCTGTCATAGCACTCTTAGTAAACAATATCTCCCTTCCTCAGGCCAATTAAATAAGTACTATAATAAAGGCAAAGGCAGAGTGCCACAGCAGCCTAGCTAAAGGGCTATTAAATCTAATGGCTGCCATTTATTGAAGAGCCTCCCATGTGCCAGGGACTGTGCTAAGCTTTTTACATTCATGATTTTACTTAATCCCTAGGGTCTCATGAGTTGGGTTCTATTATCATTCTCATTTCACAAATGCAGAAACTGAGACTTAGTGCCCAGTAGCTACCCAGATAGCTGGTTATTTCATGACAGAGTGGAGATCTGAGCCAGGTCTGGGTGACCCCAAAGCTGGTGCTCTCTGCTGGGGGATCCAAGCACACTTTGAAGCTAGGTGATGCTTCAATTAAGTCTTAAAACCAGATAGGATTTCAGAAAGTAGAATGTGGGGAAATAAAAACACAAGGCTGAAGGAAGAGCTTGAGTAAGTCAGGAAGGTTTGGAAGTGCAAGATGTGTTCTGGGCCCCATGAGTGGGGCAGGAGTAAAGGCTAGAATGAAAGTTCCCAAACCTCTCAACTGCAGTGTCTTTTTAAATTAAATTAAATTAAATTTTTTTGAGTTGGAGTCTCACTCTGTCACCCAGACTGGAGTGCAGTGGCCACTCCGGACCACTGCAGCCTCCGACCTGCTGGGCTCCGGCGATCCTTCCGCCTCAGTCTTCC
>NW_007247235.1:68409-73024 GCF_000164805.1 Carlito syrichta | reverse complement strand
AAAAAAAAAAAAAAAAAATTAGCCGGGCATGGTAGCGCGCACCTGTAGTTCCAGCTACTTGGAAGGCTGAGGCGGAAGGATCGCCGGAGCCCAGCAGGTCGAGGCTGCGGTGGCCGGGAACGTGCCACTGCACTCCAGTCTGGGTGACAGAGTGAGACTCCAACTCAAAAAAATAAAATAAAATAAAATGTAGAGTCGTAGGCTCTTCTCTAGACCGACTTTCTCTAGGGGTGGAACATGGAAGCCTGAATTATAAAGAAGTTTCCCAGGGGATTCTGATATAGGAAATCCATGGATCACCTCTGGAAATCACAAGAAGGTAGAGTTGGGGAGCTGCAGGCCAAAATGCAGGAGTTTAGCCTGAAAAGATCAAGGACACACGATGAGGACAAACTTAAAGGTCATGTCAGGGAATGTGGTATTAAGACCTTCTTTATTTTTTTTTTGTATTGTAAGGCTAAGTCTTTTAAGGATTGGAAAGCTATTAATGATTTTCAGGGGAAACCGAAGTGTGATCTAACCTTTGTTTTAGGAAGAACATTCTGGTGCAAATATGTAGGAGGAGGTAGAATATTGGAGTCATTTAGATAGTTAGGACATTACCAAAATATTCCAGTTACCTGGTGATAGTCCTCTCAGCTAGGACTGGGCCAATGATGGAGAAATAAGTTTCACTCAGTTCAACCCAAAAAACTTTTCTTTAGTATGTTTTCTGAATTGGTCTGTACCAGGTTTTAGGGATTTTTAGGCAAAACAAGATATTGCCACCATCCTCGAGTAACTCACAATCTATCAATATCCATTAAAAATAATTAAGTTGAGAACGAAGGGAACTGGTAGTTGGGCAGTCTTATGGACTGAATTGTGCCCACCCCTAATCCTCAATATGACTGTGTATGGAGATAGGGCCTTTAAGGAGGTTAAGTGAGGTCAAAAGGGTGGGCTCTAATCCAACAGGACTGGTTTCCTAAGAAGAATAAGGAGAGACACTAGAGCTGTCATAGGCTCTTCTCTGTGTACACAGAGGCAAGGCCATGTGAGGACACAGCGAGAAGGTGCCATCTCCAAGCCAGGAAGAGAGCCCTCACCAGAAACCAACTCTACTGGCACCTTGATCTTACACTTCCAGCCTCCATAACTGTCTGTTGTTTAAGCACCCAATGTGTTGTATTATGTTATGGCAGCTTGAGCAGACTAATACAGAGTTTAAATTTATATTCATGGGGGGACACAGGCTGGGCCATTGATCATGCACATTTGGAGCTTAGAGGAGACAGCCTGGCTGGTGTGGGCTGCTCATACCAAATACAAAGTGCAGGCAGAGTGAGAAGAGGGCCCAGAACCAAACTTAGGAACTCCAACATTTGAGAGTGATAACTAGGATTTGTAGAAACTCTTGTTTAGTTATAATGCTTATATGTTGATGACTTATATGGCATGACATGTATATCCCTCTCCATTCTCTTCTTTGTTCTCAGAGGGATGATGGGGAAAAAATTTTAGAGTATCTGGAGTGAATTCTACAGACTTAATTTCTACTTGATGCTTTTTCTACTCATTGAAAGGGTTAAAATTTAGATATGGCCGGGCTCGGTGGCTCAGCCTGTAATCCCACGCCTTGGGAGGCTGAGGTGAGTGGATTGCCTGAGCCTGCGGGTTCGAGATCCGCCTGGGCAACTTAGTGAGACCTCATCTCTACAATAAACCAAAAAACTTAGCCGGGTGTGGTAGTGCGCACCTGTAGTTCCAGTGACTTGGAAGGCTGAGGCGGAAGGATCACCGGAGTCCAGCATGTCGAGGTTGCGGTGGCCGCGAGTGGCCACTGCACTCCAGTCTGGGCGACAGAGTGAGACTCCAACTCAAAAAAAAAAAAAAGAATTTAGATATGGAACTCTTGGGATTTGATAGATTGACAACTAATTTGATCATTAATTATTTGCTAGTTTGTGTCTTCTGCTGGATTCTTGTATTATTGTTACTTGATGTTTTACATATTGGTGCTTTGTTTTCCTCAGCTAGAGTGAAAGCTTCTTGAGGGCAGAAACCATTACCTGAGCCTCTTTGTGTCTGCTCTTTATTTTTAGCACCAGCACACAGCAGAGATTCCAGTGGAAATAGAGGGCAAACGATTTGCTTTCAGTGATTACAAAAAAGGAGGTTACATTTTAGATAATTATTTTTCACACTCTTACGAATGACAAAAATAACCAGAGCAAAATATATTTACCTAAAATTGCCATGTGTACTTTAAATCACCAAAAAGGTATTATTGGGAATTCCAGTATTTTTAAAGACTCCGGAAAGTAATAGCTCATGGCAACAGATCTCCTATATCAGGAAAGAGTTGTGCATTGAACTAGATTTCAGAAAGTGAGGGTTGTGACAAGTGTGAATCAGTGGTGCAAGGCTGTCGCCTGCAGTACTATTTATGGCTCACTGACACCTCTCAGATGGGGTGAAGCATTTACATTCAACCTTACTCTCCCTTCTGACTCTGCAGGCTGCAGCCACTCACAAGGAGCCAAGGGAAAGAGACAAACTCCTCCCTCCAGGGGTCCTAGGCAGAGACAAATGGCTCTCCCCTCCCCCTTCCTTATCTGAAGAGGGCTTCCCTCTGAGAGTTTACGGCAGTCTGACCTCCAGCCTCTGGGTTGGAGAATCTGGCCGCTTCTCTACTACATAAAAAGGGCAAGTGCATTCATTATTATTATATTATTATACAATGTATAATATATAACAGCGATTATGCTGTCAGCAGCCAGAGTCTCTGACCACAGATCAGAGGCTGGGGTGACATAAATCCACCTAGCGAAGTTTTTGGAGGCTCTATGTGAAAGTGAGAAGATTCAATTCAATTCTCTCTACAAAGGAGGCTATGAATGAAAAGTTTCTTCCACAAGCAACTTTTGGAGGGTGGGTTTGTGGGTATTGGGAGGATCTGGACAAACAGCTGTGTATCTGGGCTGTCTAATGTAAGAAAGGTCTCAACTTCCTCCTCTAAGCTGTGGAGCTCATCCTTGCCCATGATTGAGGCCAGAGAAAGGTGACACAGAGGTCTGGGAAGAGCTAAGGGGTGGCCTTCAACTTCTTGGGTCAGATTCTTTGCTGAAAACCTGGCGGGCTGGGTTTCACTTTCTGCTTTTCCTGCTTACATCAGTGTCTTTGTCTAGGCTTTATCCAGCCCCCCTGCCTGGCCTGGGGTCAGAGGATCAATGGCTGCCTGACTGTGGCTGAAATGGCTCCTCTACAGGGAGCAAGAAGCAAACTTCCAGGGACAGAAGGGTTCTCTTGTCCCTTTATGTAAAGGGCCAAGTGCTAAGTTGTGGAAGCAAGCAAGCCTGCAAGGGTAGGTGGCTCTTAGTAGGACGTGATCTTTGTTGAGAGAACGGAGGCTCATGTGTACATGCTGGCTTTGGTCTTCCACTATAAAGGAGCCAATTTCCTCCCTGAAGTAGATGAAGTCACCCCAGCAGGCCCTGATTGAAATGGTCGGGCTGGTCTCTCCCTTTATGTTACTGTACCCTAACCCCTAGAACTCTGGAAACTCATTGAGTTTACCAAGGGCTTTTTAGAATGAAAACAGCAGAGGTTTAGAACAGGTTTGCCTGACATTTGCAAAGAAGTACTTTTCTGACAAAACCTCTCCACTCCTTTCTCTGTCCCCTCTGCTCCACCCCATAACACCGTCTCCCCTCCTTGAACCAAACGCCCCAGGAAGCCCACAGCAGAAAAAGCTCTGGAGACTAGAATAGCTAACCAGAGTGTCATCTGAGCACCTTTTCTGGGGCCAAGGTAATGAGAATTATTCAAATGCAATCATAAAAATGAGGCCAGCCAAGCAGGAAAGGGGGAGGGGAGTGGTGGTGGTGGGAAGGATTTCTCTCCAGTTTTAAGTTTCATAATTTCTGGGGAGTTCTCTTGGGGTCCACAGCACATTTCACCTCATCTCAGTCCCCTCAGCACCGGATGTCTCGGAACTCTGCCTCGGCTGTTCTTAGGCTAAGGAGGCTGTGGGGGAGGGGAGGGGGCTCCCGAGTCCCGTGGGGGTCCGCTGCCTTCCCCATCCCAGGCAACTCACGCTGGGAGGCTTCTCCTCCCGCGCCGTCTGCCGCCCCGCCAGCCGGAGCAGGCCATCTGAGAAAAGCCTCCGGTAGAGGGAGACACTCCAGCGGCTCCTCCGACTTGGAAGCGGCCGGGCCGGGAGTGGGTGGGGGTGATGGGGGGTGGGGAGAAAGGGGGAGTGGGGAGAGGGGAGGTGTGCGGGGGGGGGTCCGGGGGGCGGGTCCCTGTGCCGCTGACGTCCCGAGCAGTGCCGGGAAGTATAGGCTGTGTTGTCACGCCGGTGTCAGTCTGATGAAGATTGGCATCAGGTAAGCTGTCATTCATTTCCATGTCAGAGACGCTTTTGCAGGCGGCGGCGGCGGCGCGGCGGCGGCGGCTGCTGCGGGCGGCTGCCTCAGAGCGCGTGTGTTTTATTCCAGTCCCCAAGCCAGAGTATTATTCATTGCGACAGGGCAAGGAGGAGAGAGGGAGGCAGCAGGGAGGAGAGAGAGGGAGGCGGCAGGGAGGAGGGAGGCAGGGAGCAGAGAGGGACGGCGGGAGCGTGCAGAGAGAA
>NW_007247235.1:41026-67943 GCF_000164805.1 Carlito syrichta | reverse complement strand
CTTGGGGCGCCCCCAGCCTGGCGCTGCCTTCGAGCGGCTGGAAGCGGGAGCAGCCCCAGCCTGGGGCGGGTGACTGGAGTCAAGGCGCCACGGCCGCGTCCGGTCGGCCTGGGGAGGCAGGGCGAGCGGGGATTTGCAGGATCAGCGGGGACAGGGGGACCATGAGCGGGTCAGGGAAACCGGGGTCCGAAGGACCACGCTCAGGGACCCCAGCTCAGGGGTGAGCGAGCTCCCGTAGGGTCACTGGCTTTCGTGGATGGTTGGGGGTCTTTCGCGAGGTAGGAGAAGGCATAGGGGCCCGTGTCGAGGCTCGGGAATCCAGAGCCCTCCTGGCTGGAGAACTAGGGGACGACTTCGTAAAAGGGGGGACGGGAGTGCTCAACAGCAGGGGCTGAGGGGGATGGGGCAAGGTCCCGGATTTGCAGCGCAAAGTTTGCATTTCTTTTGCGTTAGAGGATGGGGCTCTCCTGGCTCCAGAACCCGAGGAAGAAACCAGCTGAACGGGCCGCCCTTTCCTGGGGCTGTTTGCGGGGGAGCCAGCGTCCCTGCGCGGTGGGAAGACCCGGGTTGAGAATTAAGGGGAGAGGGTTGTGGATCGGCCCCGAATTAGGGATAGGCTTTAGGATCGGGCTAGAGTTTGGGCTGTAGGATCCAGGCTGTTTTCAGAATCGGGACTGAAGTGCCGATGAGTGGTTTACTCGCCGGCCAGAGCAGAGGGCTGGAGGTAGGAATTGGGGACAGAGGAACCGGTGGCGTTTTTGAGGATTTAGTCATGGGATCACAGCTCTTTATCGGGGTCGAGGCTATTGGAATTTGGGAGGGTCGCGCGCGCGGGTCCTGAAGCTCCGCGTGTGAAAAAGCGTTTGGGTAGGCAACGCGACCGGTTGATCTGAACCGTGGCAGTCGAGCCCCGAGTTTCTGCTCCTTCTCCCCGAAAGCGTCCCTGGAGGAGGAGAGGACTTGGGGCACATAGGACCCGGTCCTAGGAGCGAGAGTCCGGGAAGCGTACAGATGGCAAAGACCGACGTTCTGGGCAAAGCGACAGGGCAGTCTCGCAGGGCTCGCCGTGGATCCGAGGACCCGGCCCTGGCGGCTCCGCGGGCTCCGGGCGACACTCGGGGTCTGCGGGCGCGGCGCGGCAGGGAGGGATCCGGTGGCCCGCGGGGGTCGTGGCCTGCGTCGGGAGGGGAGCGCCGGCAGCTAGATGCCACAGTGGGCCGGAGGAATCGGGAGCTGCGGCTCCGGGCAGGACCGGCCCGAACTCTGGTGCCCTGATAGGAGCCGCTGCCTCGTCCCCACAAGCGCTGCCCGCGCCTCCCCCGCCGGGCTGGGAAGCCCACGAGCCCAGCCACCCGAGCCCTATTCCGCCCCGGGAGGAGGAAGCTTGGGAACTCCTACCGCCACCCAGCCTGTCCCGGGACTTCGCCAGCGCACTGGCTTTTCGGGTTTCAAGTGCTCTCTAACTGGTGGGAGCCACAAGCTTCGCATTTTCGGCAGGTTTAGCAGATTCGCCTCCCCAAATCTGACAAAATGACGGTGTTAAAACACAACATGATGTCTTATTACCCAAAGCCCCAGCCCCTGGCCCTCCCGCTTACTCTGCCATTTTGGCCTTCCCGAGGCTCCAGGGCCTTGGTGGAAGGGAGTGGGGGGGGGGCGGCTCTTGGTTCTGGACTCATAATCTCTCACTCGGGCTGCATCCCAAGGTTCAGGCCTAGTTCGGAGGTGTGTCGGATGGGGAGAGGTCCCTACCAGGGAGGCCAACTAGAGCGTGTGTTTGGGGGGTGTCGAGAAGGAAGATTTGAGATTTCTTCCTGAAGCCCACTTTCCCAGCCCCACGCACCCCTTGCACCCCTGGCAGGGAGAACCAGGCAGCCCTCACAGGACACAGAAGACGTGCGACCCACGAGTGGCCCCGGCCCGGGGCGCGGCGGCCGCTGCGGGGAACTCCGAGGCTGTTGTTTTGCAGGCTTGGAATTCGTGCGCAGTCTCTCCCGCCGAGAGCCGAAGGGGGGAGGGAGCCATGACCCCACGGAGACTTCCCGGTCGCCGCCTCCCCTTTGTGAGCGGGAAAGGTTTGAAAGCCTAGAGAAAGAGAGGCTGCTCAAAATAAGGGACAGGGGGTTACTGGAGGGAGATGGGCCCGACCACCGGCCACAGTAAAATGCCTCGTGCAAATTGCACTGAAGTGTACCCAACTTGAGACTGGCTGTTTTATGATCCTTTCTGGGAGTTTACTGCTCTCTGCTTTTAAGTCTATAGATTGCTTTAAGTTAATGAAAGTGCGGCTTTCAAAAGGGGCTTTTATTGTGTGGCAGTGGCAAATCCAGTACCTCCCCTTTACTCTTCAAAATGGGCCTGTTTAAAAAGAGGGAGCTTGCTGGAGTTCCCACATGGACAGAGCTTGGAGGAGAATGCCATGTGACAGTGAGAATTAATAAAAGTCCATGTCCAAGTAATTCAGAAAGATGAGTTTGCTTCTTTTCCAGTCCAGTTTCATCAGTACATTCCTATGTTGCCTTTGGGCTTTCACTGAATCTGGCTTTAAATGTTGCTGGTTGCCTCCTCAGCAGCCCCCTCTCAGCCTTGCTTGAGGTAGGCGCGGCCCTGTTCAATTAAACCCAAACTGGATTTCAGGATTTCAGCCCAGCTGCCAAATCAAACTGCAACTAAAATATTTACTCGGTACTGGGGGAGGGGCTTCGCCTCGGTGTTTAGTAAGATAAATGTGTTCAAATGGCGGGGAACCTTGAGAAGGAACAAGGCAAGCTGATTTTTCAGAGCTTTTTCCTTTTTCAATGTATTTGGCACAAAAGGTGAGATGACAAGGTTTTTGACTAGGTCCTAACACAGAAACTGCAGCGGGCCTGGGATGTGGCTTTGACCGCATGTCATAACCATTTAAACTGTGGTTAGTTGTTCAAAGCTCAAAGCTTCTCCAAGCTGGGTTTCATTAACTCTACACCAGTTGCCTGGAAGTTCAGTAGCAATAAATTGTATAAACACATTTGAAGTAAGTTAGTGATGAAATAAGGAGAATTACTGTCTTGTGAGTGGAGAATCCTGAATTCATGGAGTTCTAGCTTAACTGGAAACATACCTTCTCTCCCCTGGCCTTGAAGTTTATGGGTGCACCAGAGTGTGTGTTAAATTTCTTTCTGCCATGTCCATCTTCAGCCTGGGGCTGTAACTCATTAGAGACCAAGGCATGCCTAGAAAGCAAGAAGGCTGAGTTTTAAAGGGGGTCTCTATTAGCCTGGTTTAGGAACCAAACCAAGCTGATCAACCTGACTTCTTTACCCTTCGTGAATACGTGTAACATAAACAGCAGCAGAGCAGGAGCAAATTAGATTTTTAAATGTTAGAGGCTTAATAATACTGTGCTGTTAGCAATTGAATTTGTTTTTATTAAAGAAACAACCAATAAAATTTATAGGCTTCCAACATGTTGCAAGATTTCCTTGCTATTTATTTAGCTCCCCCCCACCCCACCTTTCCGAAATTCTATCTCCAATTTCAGACTTTTGTTCCCGATTTATTTAATCTGGAGCACATTTTCTAAATTAGTTTGAGGAGGGTGAGAAAGGCTGTTATGAGTTTTCCTTTTTCCTATGCTGTGCGGCACAAGGACTGCGATGCTGTAAGATATATATAAATGTGTGATGCAATTGCTGGAGGTGACGGCATGCGAAGCAAAGTGTCTGGATCAAACAAAATGCAGATCCAAGTATGGAGAGGGTGAAAACGATGCTGCAGAGGAAAAACTGAGGAAGTTATATGGAAAATGAAATCATCATGAGCCACGTTAGAGCACAAGTCTTGCCAACATACCATGCTTTGTAGAGAACACTTCACGTGAGATCCGTGACTTATTGGAGATTGCACTATATCGAGAAGCAGAATTTAGAGGGAGGAGCTGCATTGGCTGGGTTCTATCCAGGCAACATGGCCAGGATTGTTGCGATTATTGCGACAGGGATCTGCTAATTTAATTAAATCTAATACCTGGTGGGAAAGGGAGGAGGGACGGAGGGAGGGAGGGACGGAGGGAGGGAGGGAGGGAGGTGGTCGGGAGATAATCAAGGTTGGTAGATCAGCATGCTGAGCTAGTGTTTAGGCTGAAATCTGGGGGCCTGACCGCTTTCTACGCTGTTACTGCGTGAGGCCAGTGGGCCATCTAGCTTCTAGACCTTGGTTTTTTCATCTGTAAAGTGGGATGTCTCACACAGTCCTCATTAGGCTGTGAGGAGTGAAGGAATGGGCATGAATCAAGCACGGGGTGCTCTTTCAAAGAAAATGGGAGATAGAGGCTTCTCAGCAGCAAAGTCACATTCTTCAGTGTATTTTCTTTCCTTGCTTGGCTCCAGAGCCTTTCTCCACCACTCTCAGGAGTTCTGAGACTTCAATGAAGGGGCTGCAACTTCTGCCTTTCTTTACATCTTAGAATTTGTAAACCCAGCTGTGATTCCAAAAACCACCTGGACTTTACTAAGAGAGGCAATTATGGCTGAGTTGGGGAATCCAGCCTGCTCCTTCCCAATGGTGCTACCTGGAATAGCTTTCTGGCATCAGATGAACAGAGTATCTGGCTTGTCAGAAACACAGCCCTTTCTCTTTATCCTATTGGGAAGGCAAGGCCCAAGCCTTGACTAGTGTGTGACATCTGGTCGGCCTGGGGGGATGGGTGCTGGTCCAGAGCTAGCCACAGTCTGAACCTCACTTAGCAGTCTTCATGCTGGCAGATCAAAGCAAATTCTGGGCCAGAAAGCCCAAGAAGTTACACCCGGCACTTATACAAAAGTATATGCGCGCTTGTAGACTCCTGTTCCAGTGCCTGATTTGTAAAAGTTAGCTCTGATCCTGGAGATGTGGCTCCAGTGGAATGCTTGTCTTTAATTCTCCCTAGTCCGTGGGGATTCCTTGGGGGTAATTTTTCCTCCACATTTCCTTCTCAGCCAGTCGTGGCCAACATCTTAGTCTCCATTTGACTGGGGACAAGAGCAGGCCGGGGCAGGAGGCACGGATTGGGGGGTTGAGGGATCAACAGTTGGAGGGCACAGTCTTTTTACCAGAACTCCTGCGTTTCCTCTGTTCCAGAATCCCCATGGGGGAGGGGAAAGCAGGCCCTGGGACTGCTTGGTTCATCTCATGCCGGCATGGGAAGCTTGGGAAGAGCTTGCTGCAAACGTGTTGTCTTCAGGGGGATCTGCTGTTTGGCTTGGATGCCTCACTGCTGGCCTTGCCTGCCTGGGTTTCTAATTACAAGAAGGACGTTTCTGCTAAGACCTATCTCACTAAAAACACATCCCTGTGTGTAATAAGAAACCCTAAACCAGGCAGGATATTTTAAAACTGAAGCAATGAAGATTAGATTAAGTCTCCACCAAACAGCTTCGTTCTCGTATTATTTTTGGCTGGAATGTGGAGAAAAGCAGCTGGCCCTGGGGCCCGGAGCAGACTCTGGAGGGTTCGGATGGGGCCAGAGTGGGTGGCGTAACTGTTAGTTCTCTGCTTAGTAGGAACGTGGCCAATTTCAGTACAGCTCAGTCAAGGCAGTGGGGGTGCCTAGTGGGGGTGAGGGAGGGTGGGATGGGGGAGGGGTCAGATTCAGATGGGTCAGAAAGTGGCCACAGAATTAGCAGGTCACAGAGCGCTGAAGCTTTTAAGTCCCCACCTCATTAGGACCTAGTCTTTTGTGTTCAAGCTAAGCTTCTACTCCCACCCCAACCCATGCCTAGTAAACCCAGCCATCCTCCACGTGGCTTTTGGAGGAACCTTCATATATTGGGTACTCTTCTGGGTGGAGAAAGGGAACAAATTCAAGATTCCTGGAAACAAAACCCAGTAATCTGGCATTATGAACACTTGTCCTGTCCTACTGGGGAGAAGCAGTGAGGTATTCATTCATTCCCTTTGTTCCTTCATTCAACAAATATTTATAGAGTGTCTCTATGTGCCTGGCACAGTCCTAGGGATTGTGGATACAGCAGTGAAAACAAAGCAAACACATGTCACCATGAGTCTGTCCTCAAGGAGCTTGCTTGTGGTGGGGATAGTGTCGACTGTGGGCTGTATTTAGCATCAGACAAAACTGTGTGTAGAGCCTACCTCTGCTGTTTACTTACTATATGAATTTGGACAAGTCTCTTAACCCCTTTGATCCGTTTCCTCATCTGTAAATTGGGAAGTAAAAATACATAGCTCATAGGCTTGTTGAAAGAGCATCTGTTAAGTACCTAGCACAGTGTCCTCACAGAGGGGAGATTCAATCATGCTTCACTCTCCTCCCCCACATTATTTTGGAGCTGATGATCCAGCTGGGGGATTATCTGGCTTCGCCTTTCTCTTCGTTTTTGCTTCCCCAGTACCTAACTTGGGCCCTTTCACAGGTCACTGGCACCATCAGTCAGCACTGAAAAAACAGCTGGTCAGCAGCATGGCCTGGTGCTGCCTGCTGTGTGCAGCCCCCAGCAGGGGCTGAGGTAGAAAACAGGCATATAGACCTCGAGGACAGTTTGGGAGTGAGGAATGTTTGGGGCTGGTGCAGGAGGGGGGAAGAACAGCACACAAACACGAGAGAGAATGTCTGGGCACACAGAAGTAATAAGGGTAAAGGCGCAAACCAGGTGTTAACCAAAAGACACAAACATGGAATGGGATGATGGAGTAATCAGGACAGAGTGGAGTTAGCAGGGCCGACTTCTGGGAGAAGTGTTGGTGGAGGACTGACTGAGAAGGGCTGGCAGGGGAAGGGTGAAACACGAGACTCCCAGGTGCACCATGCGCTCCTGGGGAGCAGCCTGAACTACAAGGAAGAGCTCAGCCTTCTGTGTCTGTCCCAGGTGGCCAGAAGTGGGCTGGCCCTGCCTCAGGAGCACAAAGTAGGCCTCCGTGTTGGGGACCGCTTCTCTTTCACACTGAGGAATTTCTGCAGGGACCTTTCTGTGTTGACTTCTCAATAGGTAGAACTTAGGCTAGTGTGTTAGTTTGTGAGACAAACTCCTTTCGTTCCTGGCTGCAACACAACTCTCTTACTTAGGATCCCTGCTTTTCCTAAGCAGAGACTCGAGCAAAGACTGTAGACCTGAGTCTTGCCCTCTTTTCCCTCAAGAACCATGACTCTGATTGGGTGTCAGAGTGCTTGGGATAGTGGAGAGAGTAATGATCAGGACTAGAAGTCAGAAACTGGTGGATTCTACTCCAGACTTGGCCACTGACAGGCTATGTGACCTTCAAGTGACTTAGCTTCTCTGGATGTCAGGGTCCTCACTTATCCTATGAGGAGCTTGAACTTGCTCTCAGAGGTCCCCTTCAACTCCAATTTCCACTGTTCTGTGTTTCCTCCCAACTGGATTGCTTCATGGCTAGGCAGTCATTGAAACCATCACTGCTGCCATAAACCCAAGCAAAGAATCATGACAACATTCAGCAGCCACACAGGCACAGATGGCAAGGGTTTGGTCTCTGAGTTGCTCCTGTGTTGTAGGTTCTTAGGGACAGTGAGGGAGGAGGGCAGAGAGTTTGGCTTTGACTTTTCTGATGGTCTTCATGGTGCAATAGGAATTGGCTCCACAGAGCAACATTTTCAGTCTGAGAGTACAGAAGTGAGAACAAGACTTACCAACTTCTTTTTTTTTAAAAAGCAGCATTTACTTCTTTTGTTGAGATGGCATGGTATTGTGGTGAAGAACACACAGGCTTTGGAGTCAGATTCTGGGTTCTGATCCAGTGGTTTTACTACTACTAAGCTGTGTGTCATTGGACACATCACTTAACCTCTCTGAGCCTCTATTTTCTTCTCTATAAAGTGAGGATAATGATAATACCAAGTACATATAGGATTGTTGTGAAAACTCTGGAAGAAAATATCTAAAATACAGTAAGCTCATGGTGAATATGTTTTATTTCCTAATAAAACTCATTCTCACATGCTCTCATTTGATCCTCTTAACTTTGTGAAGCAGATAAAATGGGCATTGTCATATTATTTTACAGATAAGAGAAACTGAGGCTCAGAGAGTGGTTTACATGGCAGGTCCAGGAAACAAATACGGATGTATCTGCCAGGTTGTGGGGGTGGAGCACAATATTTAGAGTAGCCCAGGTCTATCTTTTACAAGGATGATTCTTCCTTTAGCCTTCTGGAGACAAAGCAAGTCCCTTCTGAGAGCTGAGAGCTGCTTTGCCCAAGCTCTACCTATTCCTCTCCTGGGATCTTTGTGAAAGGAACCAACTGAACTCATCTTCTCCATTTTCCATATCTTTGCTTGGCAAATGCTGGGAGGAGCTACCGGCTGTTATGGAAACCAAAACCTACAAGGCTTAATTTTTACTTCCACAAAGCCTTCATTCACAGGTAGGGCAGGCTGGCCAGCACAAAGAGGTAGAGATAGGTTTAGGGGCAGGGAGGCTGTGGGGAGGGGGTGTGTCATGTAGCCCTGATGGGCCAACCTAAGTGTAAGCTGGACCCTGGGGTGAAGAGAATGCACTCGGGAGCTCATACCCCTGGTCATCAGCTCACAACAGACTTCGACTCTGACAGTCATCAAGGGGAATTTAGCTCATCTGTGGTAGGATCTGCCTCATTCCTACTAGTATGGTGAGGACACAGTCTCCCTTGATTTCAGGGTAGCACAGTGGGTCTGTGGTGGAGTAGGGGGAGCGAGCCCCACCCCAGAACTTTCTCTTTCTGTCCTCAGTCCAGCAGTGCGTTGTTACTGAGCACTCCTCTGCTCCAAGTCCTGTGCTAGGTCCGAATGTGCTATGATCCCTCCCCCTGAGAAGCTTCCATCCTCTGTGGTGACACCATCCTCTGTGGCATTGTGAGCTCCAGCTCCAGGTCCAGGGACGGAGAGACAGAGGCCAAAGGGTCAGGGTATGTATGCAAGGCCTTGAGGTGCCAGTTGCTTGTTTTCACTTCCGTGCTCTCCCTGAGGATTCATCCATCAGTCAACAGGTGTGGCCCAAGCTCATTATTTAGTGAATGCCCACAACCATGTTGTGAGGGACTCAGCAGCCTCATCCTCTAGAAGCTACATGTTTTTGTTGGGAAGACTGGACAAACACATCAAACATACAACAAGCTACATGACCTTGACACAACCCTTAACTCCTGTGGATCTCAGCATCTTCCTTTTTTACAACGGGGTGGTTAGGCTAGATTATCTTCAGGGCCCCTTCCGGGCTAAGTCTTCTATGACTCTATGGGCTGTACATGCTAACATGTGTGGTCCAGTTCATTGGGTGCCATGGGTTTAAAGAAGGTCCAAGGGACACTTAGCCCATCAGAGGGAGGGCCTGGCTACCTCCAGTTAGGAGAGGGGGGTGGGAAGATGTACAGCCTCACTTATTTGTATACGGGGACTGGAAGAGCTCCTGCCAAGAGGGGCCTTGAGGAGTTCTCAGCTTCCAGAAGGACCACAGGGACAGAAATCAGGCAGGAGAGCCTGGTGGTGTGCGAACTCAATCTCCTGTGGCCCATGTAGTAGTGGTGGAGGGAGCTTCTCTCCCATTCCACCCCTTCCAGCTCTGGGAGGAGACAGCTAGACTCACAGTAGGTCAGTGGTCCCCTGGGGCACTCCTGACTTGTGAGATGGCTTCTGGAGGAAAGTCAAGGAACTCAGAGGGATTCCTCCAGCCTTCCCTGAAGCCTGATCCCAGGGAACATAACTTACTCCCTGGCACTGGCATAACTCTTCTTGAGAAGGCCCCCCATTCGTGAGAGCCTCTTAGTGGCAACGAGGCAGGGACTAACTCCTGCTGACTTCCAGACTGTCAGGAGAGCCCTCTTTCAAGCTGGGCATCTGGCCTCCTGGAATACTTTTCAAAGTCATTTCCACGGGATTTGAAGGGAAGGATGGAAGGAGAACTTCATCCCAGGCAGCACTCCTGGGTGTGCATTAGCTGCCGGCAGGGAAGAGGGGAGCCTCCCAGCATGCTTATTACACAGCATCTGGGTACTGGTGGCCCTGGCCTGATTGTGATGGAACTGGACTGTGTGGAGGGAGGAGATGGGCTGCCACAGATAGCTCTCAGATAAAGGCAGGTAGAAGATTTTCCCGAGCTCTGTGATTTCTGGGTAGCTGTGGAAGACCTCTAGCCTGAAGGCCACAGATGAGTGGAAGCTCCTTCACTGTGTGCCAGCTCTGTGCTGGGAGCTCTCACCACTATTTTATTGTCATTACTACAGACATCAGAAGGAAAGTGAGGCTCAGAAAAGGTAAGAGATTTTTCCCAAGGTCACATAGCTGGTTGTATGAGATTCTGGGTCCAGTGATCTTTCCAGCTGCCTACTCTAGAGAGTTGTATGTTTATGAGAAAGTTGCTGGATTGCCTTCTTTCCCACCCGAGACCACAAGCTTTAGTGCCTCATATGAAGCTCAGTGTAAGATATAGGGCGCTACGGCTTAGGTAGGTCGTGGGGGAAGAGATGGTGGGGTGACAAGAAGGATGACTGAGGCAGACCAGCGTAGAACAAGCCATAGGCTTGGATTTGGGGCTTGACTCAGTCATCTGCTTACTGTGGGACCTTAAAAGCTGACCTCAGTTCCCTCATTAGTCAACTGGTGGCAATAACACTTACTGTCAGGGCTGTGGAAAAGATCAAGTGAGTTAATGTATGTGTCTGTGCCGTACACATTGTATAAACATAAATGAAGGCGCCTACACAGTGCCTCTCATGTAATATGTGGGGGAGAAAATTGGTTGGCACAGACTATATGTTTCTTATTAGTTTAAAACGGAGCATACACACACATTCACACTCCTTCTCGTGCTCACTCACAGCGTGATGACAACCGTGTTTAAGTGATTAAAAGCTGGCAGGGGCTGGGCGCGGTGGCTCAAGCCTGTAATCCCAGCACTTTGGGAAGCCAAGGTGGGGGAATTGCCTGTGTCCACGGGTTCGAGAACAATCTGGACAACTTGGTGAGACCTCATCTCTACAATAAATCAAAAAATTGGCCAGGCGTCTGTAGTTCTGGCTACTTGGAAGGCTGAAGCGGAAGGATTGCCTGAGCCCAGCAGGTTGACGCTGGGGTGGCCCTGAGCATGTTACTGCCCTCCTGCCTGGGTGATGGAGTAAGACTCCAACTCAAAAAAAAAAAAAAAAAGCAGGCAGCATGACTTTCCACGACTGCCCCATGGTGGGGCATGCATGGTTCCCTCTGGACTCCCTGAGTACCCAGTGGTTTTTCAGATTCCAGCTCAGAGTCAGTCAACCTGCATTGGGGCCTGCTATGTCTGGTGGTTGTTCTCACTTATGTCTTCCCATTGAATCCAGTGTAGGGGGCTGTCAGGGGCCTGGAGTGGGGTGGGTTGGCTTGAACCAGGCTTTAGCTTCTTCCCTGCTGGTCACATTCATGCAATAGATTTTTATTGAGTTCTTTCTATGTGTCAGACCCTGTGGAAGTACTGAGGATATGAGATCATGAATGAGACAGATGAGTTCCCTGCCAGTGGGGCTCACAGACCATGGGGGAAGAAGACATTCAAGTTCTGTAAGTAATTGGTTAATTAAACTATGATAAGAGCCATGGAGGAGAAGACTAGGGAGCCACAAGAATTACAACAGGGTGTGTGACCTACTCTGGGAGGGTCTTGGAGGATGTCCTGGAGGATATGAGGTTTAATTTAAGCTAAAGTGTGAAGGAAGAATTGAAGTGATCTAGGCAAGACTAGGAGCAAGAACTCTAGTCACCTTGGGCTGGCCTGGGCTGGCCTCCTGTTGAGTTTTGTCTCTTTGATGAGGCCCTTCCGGAAGATAGAGTTGGCCAAACCCTCCATCCCTGGGGATTCCTTTTCCATCCCAGGCAAGAGCAGAACAAAGAGAGAGGAAGATAGCTGCGCACCAGGAGAATGCTGCCAGGGATTTTGCTGTCACCTGAGCTGTCCTGTCCAGGCTGCATCACAGAGCACAGTGGATGCTATTACCACACCCTCTTTCCCCCTTCTCCACCATTCCGTGTTCCTTGAGGGCACAGCTTCCAGGAGGAACCTTTAGAAAATGCCGGCAACCCTTCCTCATTCTTCTTGGAGCCCCAGTGAGGGCTCCAGGGATACCCTGGGGATTCCTGGTGGTGTTCATATTCACATCTTACCTGAGCCTGATTTCTGGAAGGCCCTTATATGCACAGCAGCTGTGAGGTGGGGAGAAATGACTCAGGCCTTCTTTCTCAGCACCAGTCTCAAGAGAACTGTATTTATTAGAAAAAGTCTTTGGTAGATCTGGCCCCTTCCTCTACATGGGAGGGAGTCAACCTGATGTTGTCTTTTGAGGATTTGGTACAGTGACCAAAGCTGCTTCTTCCTTTCAGAAACACTGAAGACAATTTGTGAATATTTTACAGTCTGGTTATTTGGAGAAGGCAGTGAGGAGAGGTATCAGGAGGAAGCAAGAGAGACAGATGGGCTTAAGTCACTAAGGTGTCTACTATGTGTTGTAAACCCAGAGGTACATGGTTATGGAAAAGAAAGCTGATGGTCCCTTGCCCAAGGTCTAGGCATCCTTCCTTCGGGGTCAGACAGGTAGGGGTTTAAGCCTGTTCTTGAATAATTTTTAACCTCTTTGAGCTTTAATTTCTTCCTTTTTGTGAAATGAAAATAAACTGTCTTTTTGTAGGGGATAACACAGCAGAGAGCCTGGTTCAGTCCTGGCCTCTGGAAGATGCTCGTGTATGTCTCACTTCCTTCTTTTTCCCACAGTGCTGGACGTGGACTCAGTGCCACTTCAGAAGCAGGAGGCAGGAGGCAGGAGGGAGAGGGGTCAGGAAGGCCGTGGGCTGTGGGCCTCTCCTGAGAATATAGCTAGAATGGCCGAGTGAGGACCCTGAGCAGGCTGGGACGTCAATGCCAAGGCTTCCTGGAAGTGGGAGAGGCAGAGCTCCAGGTATCTTGAAGAACCAGACAGCATAGGTGATCTCAAGGAGGGCTGTAAAACAGAGAATCTTTGTAACTGGGAATGGGAAGGAAGGAAGGAAGTGAGGGAGGAAATGAACATTTAGGAGGTGTCTACTATATATTTGACATTGAGGTAGATACTTTAGCACTCATTTTTTGATTGTATAATTTTAGAAGCATCGAATCTTAAAGTCAGGAAATATCAGAATGGAACAGGACATGAGAAACCATCCATCCATCCTAACCCCTATATTTTATATATGGAGAAACTGAAATTCAGAGAGGGACAATAACTTGCCTAAGGTCACACAGAAAATCAATGGCAGAGGGTTAGAAGCTGCCCAGACCAGCCGGGCTCGGTGGCTCAGCCTGTAATCCCACCCTTTGGGAGGCTGAGGTGAGTGGATTGCCTGAGCCTGCGGGTTCAAGACCCACCTGGGAAATTTGGAGAGACCTCATCTCTACAAAAAATCAAAAATCAGCCGGGCGTGGTAGCGCGTGCCTGTAGTTCTAGCTACTTGGAAGGCTGAGGCGGAAGGATCGCTGGAGCCCAGCAGGTTGAGGCTGCGGTGGCCGGGAGCAGCCACTGCACTCCAGTCTGGGCAACAGAGTGAGACTCCAACTCAAAAAAAAATAAAAAATAAAAAAAATTACACAAATGAATATAAGAATATGAGTATAATAAGAGCTTTGAGGAGAAGAACTTGAAACGGTGACAACCTTTAACAGGAAGATTTTATTTGGAGAGGGCAGAAAGTGATGTTTGAACTGAGACCTGAAGGGAGATAGGACATAACTGAGTAAGGACAGAAGGGAAGTGTGTCCCAGGTAGGGAGAACAGTAGGTCTGAAGGCCCCGGGCAGGGAAGAAGGGCAGCATCTGTAAAGGCTGATGGACAGCTAGGGGACTGGGGCAGAGCATCTGTCAGGTGGGAATCACAGAGCTGTGTATCATTGGAAGAGCTTGTGAGAAAACCCAAGATGTCTGACTCTGAACTAGGCTGCATCTGCAGGGGGATGTGGAAGAACCCACTCTGAGATTCTGAAATAGAGACCAGGCTAATGTTTGGCTATAGATCTGGAAAGAGATACAGATGTCTCCAAACCTTAGTGTGTCTGCCCCAAAATGAACGTAATAACAGTAACAATCATAAATGGATTGTGGGTCCATGATGGAGGGAAGGGAGGTAAAAGTGAATGAATGGATAAGGTATTTTGCCCTTCTGATATATGTAAACAGAGTCAAATTTATTTACATTCAGGTTTAGATGGTTTGGGTTCAGAATTGGATGCAAGCCAAAGTCCTTACCGTGACTGAATCTTCACCTCCCCAATTCATCTCCTATTACTGTCCTATTTACTCAGTCTGCTCTGACCTTGTAGATCCCCCTCTTGTAACGGAAATAGTTCTGCATGCTTCCTCCACAGGGCGTTTGCACATATTGTTCCTTCTGCCTGGAGCACTCTTTTCCTAGATATCTGTCTGGTTTGCTTGCATGATTTTCCAAGAATCCACTCAAATGTCATTCTCTCAATGAGGCCTTCCTTAAAGACTCTATCTAATGAAATCCCTTTTCTTCCACCTCTGGCTCTCCCTATCCATCTTTATTTTTCTTCAGAACAAGTATCCAATTTTGTCTCTTTTTTTTCCTCTCTGCTATATTCTAGAATAGTACTTGGCTATGGTAAAAGCCCAAGCAATAATGTTTGTGGAATGAATGAATGAGTGAATGAATGAGGAGAGCTGTTTGTTCATGCAGGGTGTCAGGTTCATTCAAAGATGCTTTTTCCCTTACTCTGAAATTGACTCATGGAATGTCAGAATTGGAAGGAGCTAAGTCACTGGTCTTTGAGCCACTGTCTCATTTAACAACTGAGTAAACAGAGGCCCAGGGAGGTAAAGGGGCTCATGAAAGGTCATGTAATTCAGAGCCAGAATGAGAACCAAAGCCTCTGGGATTTACTCCAGGACTCTTTCCACGAAGCTCTGGCTTTTCTGCATGACACAGCTCGGAGAAAGGGGGTTTGCTCCATAGACTCTGGAGTCCTTGAATTCTACTCCTGGAGCCACATGGCCTGAGGGGCTGTAATTTTATTTCAAGATCTCTGGTGGTGCTGCTTACCTCGTCTGTGAGACATATTGGGGCCATCTTGGGGGATGTTGGTAAAGGAGGCTGTTGGCAACTGTCAGGCAGACATACCTCTCTTCCCAGGAAGTATAATGAATGGACTGCCGTCTGCTATCAAGGTCAATCCCTAGGAAATGATTATTCAGTTCTGACTTGTTGTGAGTCTGCCTAACAAGGGGAGTGCAAGAAGTATCAGATTTGTGTCCTGCACTTCACAAACTTCTAGTTTAGCTGGGAAGACAACATCAATACTAACATTAAAATAATATTAATAATATGGCTGGGTGCAGTGGCTCATGCCTGTAATCCCAGTACTTTGGGAAGCTGAGGTGGGAGGATTACTTGAGCCCAGGGGTTCACAGTCAGCCTAGGCAGCATGGTAAGATCCTATCTCCACACACACACACACACACACACACACACACACACACACACACACACACACACACAAAAGCTGGGTGTGGTGACACATGCCTGTAGTCTCAACTATTTGGGAGACTGAGGTGGAAGAATGGCCTGAACCCAGGAGACTGAGGCTGTGGTGAGTTGAGATCCTGCCACTGCGCTCTGGCCTGGGTAATCCAGTGAGACCTCAACTCAAAACAAACATCATCATCATCATAATAGCAAACATTTACTGAGTGCTTATCATATACCAGGCATTGTTTTGAACACCTTATGCCTGTCAACTCATTTAGTTCTCACAACCGCTCTTATGAGGATGTTGCCAGATTTCCTTCCCGTTTGAGTAAACTGAGGCACATAGAGGCTAAGCAACCTGTTCAAAGTCACACAGCTAGTAAGAGGGCCAGGATTTGAACTCAGCCAGTCTCTTACCAGCACCCATCCTCCTATCTATTAAAGTTAAATAATAGCACAAGACAAGAATGCAAGCTGTACTATGAAGCCAGTAGAGTGAGGTCAAAGGAGATTACACTGAAGGCTGGAGTGGTCTGGGATGGCTTCCTGGAGGAAGTGCTGTCTAAAAGAAGAGGAATGTTTGGATAGCAGGAGAGAGGCTTTACCTGCTTGGTCTTCCTCAGGTGGAAAGGAATTGTGGCTAAGAGGGACTCGTGGTAGAGATGAATCTCCTCCTTTAATGCAAACATTTGGATATGACAGACCTCAGTGAGGTCCTCTACCAGCTACCCAGTGAGTGCTGGGAGGAGGCCCTGCCCTGCCCTGCCCTGCCCTCCCTTTCCCTTAGAAATAGTCCCTCATGGGCTTGTGTCTTGGGGCCTCTGCCTAGTTGGGTGAGGAGCCTCTTGGGTGAGACCCTCAGGATCTAGGCTTCTTAAATGTTTGGGGAACTTTGGAAAGGATTCTTAATGGTCTCCAAGATTGTGGCTGTTCCATCTATAAAATGAGCTAGTGACCCCCTACTATGTGGTTATAGTGAACATTTGATGGGGCAATGTCTTCAAGGAATCTGGCCCATCTGAAGAGTACCTCCTCTCTCCTGTTTGACCTTTTCACCCTCCTCAAGTCCCACCTAACCCAGATGGGTGACTTTGGTCTTAGCTTGGAGCTGGGACACAGAGAGAGGTTTCTTGGATTGTATGACCTGGGGCTATGTTAGGTGATAGGCCTAAAGACGTTCTCCTCCTCAGAGGAGTCATTGATAATGTCCCTCAATTGTGTTAGTCCTCTAAAAGTATATTTGCTTTCTTTTGGAGCTACAAAGCACAGGGAAGCCTTAGTCATAGGGTGGCCAACCATCCCAGTTTGCCCAGGGCTATAATGACTTTAGTACTGAAAATCTGTCTGGGGACCCTCTCAGTCTCAGGTAATCTAGGGCAGCTGGTCACCCTATGAGTCAGCAGGGAGAGGGAATGTCATGAGACTGGGAGCTCATGCATCCACTAAAGGCTGTCCCGTTGCTCCTTCCTTGGGGCTGCTCAATCTCTTGGCGATAGGCAGAGGTCAATGGAAAGCATAGTTGAAAGAAAAAGGCGCTGGTGTCAGGTGTACTTGAGTTCCAATCTCTAGTTTGTCTTGTACTATCAGCTTGACTTTGGCCAAGTGTTTTAACCTGTGCCTCAGTGTCCTTGTTTGCATAAGTGGGAACTATGATAACGATTATATCATGGTGCTGTTTGGGTACTCAAATGGCCTAAGGCCAGCAAAGTACCTGTCACGATATAGGTATTGCACAGAAGAGGTAAAGCCATCTGAGCCACTACATTTATTCTCAGTGTTGGGGATGGAATGGGAAGAAGTAGCCACCTTTTTTTTTCTTTCCTCAGAAAGGCTGGGTTGAGAATACAGCCTCCTCAGCTTCTCCAGATCCGCCGCACCTGGCCCACTCCATGACATTGTCCTGGCCCACCAGCATCTCCAGAGAGGGACCTGGGAAGGACCCTTGGGTTTTTTGTGAGGAGAGATATGAAGACAGAAGACCTGCTGTTGTCCTTGCCCTTGAGGCTGGGCTGAGGGCCAGACTCCTAGGGTTTCAAATGTGTCTTTTTCCTCCTTCCCTGACTCATTTAACTTTCTGGAAAACTGGAAGGCTCATCACTGGTTGGAACCAATGAAACTCGCAGAAGGGACTGTGGAGAGCCTCTGGTCTAATTTGGCCTTCTCTGAGACGAGGACCTTGATGCCCAGGGAGATGGTGACTCATTCGAGGCCCCACGGTTGATTAGCACCCAGGCTTTCCCAACCCCTAGCCCAGGCACCTCCTGCTCCAATAGGCTGGGGAAGTCCTTTAAGCTACAAGGGACATGGTACATGATGGCTGAGCATGCAATGAATCTGTTTTCTGAAGTAGATTGTCTGTTTTGTGGATTATTGGTGACACATTAAATTTCTGGCCAGTTATCCTCTGCCATTTTAGCCTTCTCCTGGGACCACCTCTCTCTAATGGAGGGGGAGCTATATACTGTATTATTTTAAATTAAGTTCTTTTTGAGAGATGAGATCTCACTCTGTCTCCCAGGTTGGAGTGCAGTGACATGATCATATCTCACTGCAGCCTCGAACTCCTGGACTCAAGCGATCCTCCCACTTCAGCCTCCCAAGTAGTTGGGATTACAGATGCATGCTGCTGTGTCCTACTAATTTCTTAATTTTTTGTAGAGACAAAGTCTCTCTTTGTTGCCCTGGCTGGTCTCGAACTCCTAGCGTCAAGCCTGCCTCTTGCCTCAGCCTCCTGAAGTGCTGGGATTACAGGCACAAGCCACTATGCCCAGCCTTTTATTAACTTTTTTACATTGACTATTTTTAATGGTCACACTAAACTACAAGAAGATAAACATTGTTACCAATGACATTCTAAAATTTACAAAAAGAGATTTTGTTTTACCAGATCAACTATTTTTCTGGATTAGCCACACTACGATTGACCTTAGTGAGCTGAGGGCATCAGCAGATTTCATGCACTCAGTGAATGAAGTGTTCATTAAGTGCCAATATGGGCAGGGAACTGTTACATCCAGAGTGGAGAACATGAATGGGCTATTACTCTGAGCTGAATGCGTTCTGTTTCCTGTGGGGTTTTCTTCTGCTGCCTGTGAACCCTCCATTTGCCTCAAATATATTTTAATTTATTTAGCACCCACTGTGTTCTAGCCACCATGGAGGGAGACAAAAGATGGCAAGATTGGTCTCTGTGTGAAGGAGCATACAATTTGAGTGGGGAGATAAGCATGAAAACCGCGGAAAGCTAAATGATATTGAAGGAATAACATAACAGGGCCTGAGAGTAGTTCATCACAAGAGATGTTACAAGGCAGAGAAGATTCGTTACCAGATGAGGAGCACTAATAAGAATGTTGCTCTCAGAGGAAGGAGAGACCAAGTGGGCTGCAGGAATCAGGGGAGACTTCCTGGAAGAAGTGGGTGCTGTGGCAAACCCTTGACACTCATTCCTTTTCAATAGTCTTAGAATGTGAGGGTGAAGATGCCCATTTTTATATATGGCAAAGGCCCAGGCCACACAGCTGGTAATTTTGGGTCGGAATCCAGGCCCATTTATGTCTAAACTTTTTCCATTATTAACTCTGTCTCCCATGAGCCAGGCTTTGAAGGTTGGGTAGGATTGAATAGATGGAGAGAGGGGAAAGATAAACATGGATATGTGTAAGATAACGAGCAGAGATCCAACTTTGAGTCCACCAGCTGGGAAGGAAGAAGGCCAGACCCAACTTTGATCCCACAACCATGGACTCTGTGGGATAGAGGCCTGAGCCTGTGGAACTTGCACATGCTGATGGCGATGCCTTGCTTTCTCCTCAGAACCTCTTCTCCCATTCAGGAGTCTTGAATTGCTTTCCTGGCTTTGACTTAGAGGCTGGCTAGACTGCTCCCAAGGAGACATAGTAAATCCCTAGTGATATCAGGAATAGTGACACCACCACCCCACACTTGTATAATTCTTTGCCACCTACACTGTCTTTTCACTTGAAACTTGAAGCAAACCAAAAAGAAAGGCCTCATGATGGTCTTCCAAGGTCCAGGGCCCTACATGACTTCTGCTCAGCCCTCAGAGGAAAGGCCAAGGCCAAGGTCCCCAGGAAGGTTACTTACTTTTGTGTGCAGTACCTGGCACATAGTAGGTGCTCAATAAATATTCATTGAGTCCCACACTGTGGAAACCTGATTCCAGCACCTCTGCAGAAACAAGCAGCATCCCTGACCTTCTTCCCTGGAGTTTGCTTTGTGTTCTCAGCCCCATAGCTCTGTGCCCAGTGACTTGGTACCTCAGTCTGAATAGAGGCTATTTTAAAGCCTACACGCATGTATAGTTACAGAGTTTGAGCTTGAAAGAAATCTGGTTTTGTTTCAAGCTGTGGATTTAGTTTCATTTCACATAAGAAATCAACTCATTAATTACACTCTATCTTTTCTATTGTCATTTTTTTGGTGGTAAAATATACATCACATAAAATTTGCCATTTTTTTTTTTTTGAGTTGGAGTCTCACTCTGTCGCCCAGACTGGAGTGCAGTGGCCGCTCCCGGCCACTGCAGCCTCGACCTGCTGCTGGGATCCGGCAATCCTTCCACCTCAGCCTTCCAAGTAGCCGGAATTACAGGCATGTGCTACCACGCCCGGCTGATTTTTTAAAAAAATTTATTGTAGAGATGAGGTCTTGCTGCCCAGGCCGGTCTCGAACCCGCGGGCTCAGGCAATCCACTCACCCCAGCCTCCCAAAGGTGCGGGATTACCGGCTGAGCCACCGAGCCCGGCAAATTTGCCATTTTAACCATTTTTAAAATCCAGTGGAATTAATTACATTCACAATATTGTGCAAACATCACCTACCCAGTTCCAAAACTTTTCATCACTTCAAACAGAAACTCACTGCCCATTAAGCGATAACTGCATTCTGCCCTACCTATAGCCCCTGGTATCTTCTAATCCACTTTCTGTCTATGAATTGTACTACTCTACAAACTTCATATAAGTGAAATTATAATATATTTATCTTTTGTGTATGACTATTTCACTTAGCATAATGTTTTTGAGGTTCATCTGCACTATAGCATGTATCAGAATTTCATTCCTTTTTATGGATGAATATTATTCCATTGAATGTATATACTACATTTTGTTTAGGCATTCATCTGATGATACACACTTGAGTTGTTTTCACCTTTTGGTTATTGGGAATAATGCTGCAACAAACATTGGTATACAAGTATCTGTTGAGTCCCTGTTTTCAGTTCTTTGGGGTATATAACTAGGAGTGGAATTGCTGGGTCGTATTCTAGGTAGTACTATGTTTAAGTATTTCAGGAACCACCAAATTGTTTTCCACAGCAGCTATACCATTTTACATTGCCACTAGCAAGTACAAGGGTTCCATTTTTTCCACACTCTGATCAACATTTATTATTTTATGTTTTTTTGATTGTAGCCATTCTAGTAGGTACAAAGTGGTGACTCTGTGGTTTTGATTTGCATTTTATTGATATCTAATGATGTTGAGCATCTTTTCATGTATTTATTGGCCATTTGTATATCTTTTTTGGAAAAATATCTATTCAAGTCCTTTGCCTATTTTTAAATTGGGTTGTTTATCTTTTGTTGTTGAGTTTTAAGAGTTCTCTATATATTATGGATCTTAAATCCTTATCAGGCCAGGCATGGTGGCTCACATCTATAATCCCTTCATTTGGGGAGGCTGAGGCAGGAGGATTTGTTTGAGCCTAGGAGTTTGAGACCAGCCTGAGCAACATAGTGAGACTTCATCTCCACAAAAATATCTGAAAACTAGCCAGATGTAGTGGCATGTGCCTGTAGTCCCAGCTCCTCTGGAGGCTGAGGCAGGAGGATCACCTGAGCCCAGGAGGTTGAGGCTGCTGTGAGTCAAGATTGTACCACTGCACTCTAGCCTGGGCAACAGGGTGAGACTGCAACTCAAAAAAAGAGGGAAAAAATTCCTTATCAGATATATGATTTGCAAATATGTTCTTCTATTCTGGAGATTGTCTTTTTACTTTCTCAATAATATCCTTTGAGGTACTAAAGTTTTTAATTTTGATGAGGTCTAATTTATATATTTTTCTTTTGTTGCATGTGGTTTTGGTGGCATAGTTAAGAATCATTGCCAAATCTAAGATCATGAAGACTTGCCTCTTATGTTTTTTTCTAAGAGTTTTATGGCTTTAACTCATTAGGTTGTTGATCCATTTTGAGTTAATTTTCATATGTGGTGTGAGGCATGGGTCCAAGTATTCTTTTGCATATGGAAATCCAGTTGCCTCAGCACCATTTTTTTTTTTTTTTTGAGTTAGAGTCTCACTCTGTCACCCAGATTGGAATGCAGTGGCACGCTCTCAGTCACCACAGCCTCGACCTGCTGGGCTCCGGCGATCCTTCGCCTCAGCCTTCCAGGTAACCGGAACTACGGGCGCACTACCATGCCCGGCTAATTTTTTTTTTTTTTTTTTTGAGTTGGAGTCTCACTCTGTCACCCAGACTAGAGTGCAGTGGCCGCTCCCAACTCACCCTGCTGGGCTCCGGAGTTCCTTCCGCCTCAGCCTTCCAAGTAGCTGAAACTACAGGCACGCACTACCACGCCTGGCTAATTTTTTGACTTATTGTAGAGATGAGGTCTCGCCAAATTCCCCAGGCGGGTCTCAAACCCTCGGACTCAGGCAATCCACTTACCTCAGCCTCCCAAAGCGCGGATTACAGGCTGAACCACCGAGCCCGGCTCCTCAGCACCATTTATTGAAGAGGCTGTTCTTTCTCCCATTGAATGGACTTGACATTCTTGTCAACAATAAATTGGTCACAGATGTTTGGGTTTATTTTCTGACTACTTGATTCTATTCTACTAGTCTATGTGTCCATTCCTATGCCAGTAGCACATTGTTTTGATTTCTGTAGATGTATGATAAGTTTTGAAGTTGGGAAATGTGATATTTCCATTTTTGTTCTTCTTTTTCAAGATTGTTTCTGCCTTTCAGGGTCCCTTGAAATTTCATTTAAATTTGAGGATTAGTTTTTCCATTTCTGTAATAAAGGCTGTGAGAATTTTTTTTTTTTTTTTTTCCCAATTGGAGTCTCACTCTGTTGCCCAGACTGGAGTGCAGTGGCATGCTCCCGGCCACCGCAGCCTCGACTCCTGGGCTCTGGTGATCCTTCTGCCTCAGGCTTCCAAGTAGCTGGAACTACAGGCGTGCACTACCCCACCCAGCTAATTTTTTGATTTATTGTAGAGATGAGATCTTGCCAAGTTGCCCAGGTGTGTCTTGAACCTGCAGGCTCAGGCAATTCAGTCACCTCGGCCTCCCAAAGTGTGAGATTACAGGCTGAGTTACCGAGCCTGGCCTGACTGTGAGAATTTTAACAGAAATTTCTTTGAATATGTAGATTTATTGCTAAAACGTATTGACATCTTAACAATATTAAGTCTTCCATCCATGAACATGGGATATCTTTTCACTTATTTATGTCTTCTTTAATTTATTTCAGCATTGTTTTGTAGTTTTCAGTGTTCAAGCTTTTCTCCTCCTTGATTACATTTATCCCTAGGTATTTTATTTCCTTTTTTAGACATGCTATTATAAATTGAATTGCTTAATTTTCTTTTCATATTGGTCATTGTTGATGTTTAGGAGCACAACTGATTTTTATATATGATCTTGTACCCTGCAACTTCACTGAATTTGTTTATTAGTTCTAGTAACTTTCTTGAAGATTCTCTGGGGTTTTCTATGTACAGCTTGCCATAGATGAATAGAAATAGTTTTACTTCTTCCTGTTCAACTTGGATGCCATTTATTTCTTTTTCTTGCCTAATTACTCTTGCTAAAACTTCTAGCCAATGTTGAATAGCAGTGGTGAAGCAAGCATCTTGTCCTTTTCCTGCTCTTAGGGGAAAAGCTTTCCATCTTTCACCACTATGAGGCTAGCTGCCTATTTCCCTTTTATTCATAGGCCACTCACTTCTAGGGTTCCGGGTCAGGTGGTGTTGGGGGTACCCATCTGTTTTACTACCCAACAAACAAGTTTCTTCTGGTAAAAAATCATGTTTGGAGTCTCAGTCAGAGAAAATATCCACTAGGTCAAAAATACCAATTTCATGGCAGCACTAATCACATTGTTAAAATGTCAGCTGAACTAAAATCTAAAATGTGTGTTAAGCTCCTACTATGTTGCAGGCACTTTTACTACCTTATTTGATCCTACAACAGTCCTTGGAGACAGGCTTTTTATTATCAACCTTTCCCCTCTCCCATTTTAGAGGTAAGGAAATGAATGCTAAGAGGGTGAGGTGATTTGTGCAGCTGGTAAGTGTTCATAGGAAGTTAGGTATATGTGGTAAGTTTTCTGATTTGTAAGTGAATCTGTTCTCTGTCCAGTAATTCTCAAGAGAAGAGAGAGAAGAGGGTGGGGGAGAGAACTGCCTTGCTTTGTGGGGTGGATTAGAACCTTCCTGGGGGTTAGAGGACTGGAGAAGACTTTCTTACAGGCACTGCCACTCTTAGCTAATTTCCACTTCTTATGGAGTCTTCTGCCCCCATTAGAGATTCATTGCGGCAAGGATCCACTGTGACTGACAAGAGTTCACTGCAGCCCTTGGTGTGCTGTGGAAAAAAAGGTTGCAAGCCACTGCTGACCACAGCATCTTCTTTCTTTTGTGATGGTGGTGTTGCCAAATCATCTAGAGAGATGTGTGGAGTTGATTCTATCAGAAGGTGCCAAGAGAGAACTCTTTCTGGGAATTGGGAGCAAATTCTTTGCTCAAGGAGAGGTTCCAGGACCAGGCAACTTTTGTCTGACCCCAAACCCCTGTGCTACTATCTTGGTAGTAATCAACACTCTCAGGGAGATTAGCTTTATCAAGTAACCACAGCCACAGGTACCTGGATAATTCATAGTCAATGACTAGTTTCTGCCTCAAATTTCTGGGTCACTAGAGTTGTGTGAGATCCTATTCTGGACAGTGCTATGAGGCCTGGCTAGGGGCCTGTATGTGCCCCCACCTTTTTTTTAAAGAGATGAGATCATGAATGTGGAACAGAGAGTCCCAAAAAAAGGGAATGGCAACTTGCAGAAGCTCTGGTGCTGGGTGCTAATTCTCAGTATGGCCAGAACATGGCAGAAGTTGCTGCTGATGGTCTGATTGGCGATTCCTGTACACAAGTCCAGATCAACTCAGGGCCGAGGAAGCCTGCAATTTTGCTCTCTTGATTTTTTTTTCTTAGTTTGACTTCTTTTGGTCTCATTTTCTGTACTTGGGTCAGGAATGGGATATATATGAATGTAATTTCCTATTTCTCCAATCCAGTTTAGAACAGGGTTTGCTGAACTTCCTCCAACAGTGCTGGCCATTTTTGTGCCACATTTATGTTTTCAGCCCACATTAGAGTCATCAGTTCATGATGAAACTTCCTGGGCTGCAGATGACCATGGAGACAAGCCCACCAATAGGTTCTTCTATTGAAATTCCAAGCACATACACATAAACAAACAAAACCAAGGAGAGAGAGGGATCCCTGCCCCCATCCCCACAACAATCAGTCCTCTATAGATTAAACTCAGCAGGTCTTTGTTGTCTCAATTCAGTTTAACAAATATCTGTGTAATAATTTAGATAAGATGCAGCTCTTCTCTTTAATGAAATTAAAACCTGCTTGGCCACTCAACTGAAGCAAACTCCTTTCTGAAACAAACTCTTTCCACTCCTTATTTCTCTGTGCCCCATGCCAACTTTCTTCTACCATCCTCCCACCTGTCCTTATCAAATTTCATATTTTATTGTCTTCTAGGCTTGAAATCTTGGGGTCTCCCTTTTCCCTCCCTCTCCCTCCTTCCCTGGTGGCTAGAGTAAAGTCCTGGTGTAAATCTGTTGTACCTGTGTAATTGTTAACAGCTCCCTTTTCACTCTCAGAAGTGTCCACATTTGGGCAATAAATTAAATGGTTAGCCAGTCTATAATCTATCAGAGGCCAAGGCTGTTCTCTCATCTGTGCCTTGCATGTCACTGTATTCCCAGTGCCACCACCTTCGTTGAGACACTGTCACCTCCTGCTGGATTGCTCTGAGTGACTTGTTTCTGGTGTCCTTACTTGTGCCTCTCACTTCCACTCCATTCTTCGGATCATTGCCCAATTAATTCTCTCAAAATATAGTACTTCTCTGCTCACTCTCATGATTCCTTTTTGCTTATGTGATACAATTTGGACATCTTAATCTTGCACTTAAAACCCTTTACGACCCAGAGTCTGCTTTGGTCTCTCTCTTTCAGTTTCTCAGCATGAAATCTTATTTTCCCTCAAATTGATTGATGCACCGTCCCCTGTCCCTGCCCTGTCATGGCCACCTGTGAACGCTTTCTCATGAAGGTCTACTTACCTGGGCTCTCACCCTGGCCATTCCCACAGATGCAAATCTGTGTTTTCATCCTTCAGGACCAGCATTAATCCTACCTCTTCAGTAGTGCACTCTGTGACCAACCCATCCCTTAACACTCTCTTCTCTTCTGAACTCCTTGGCCTCGAGCAATTATTGTCTGCACAATTCATTTGGCATCTAATCATGTACAGCCTCATGACTTTTCATATATTGCTATCTTGAACTAGGGCTGCAAGTATTTGCTGTAATTTCACTTTTTGTTCTCATTTGCCTGTCTCTTCAGTGAAATTGCAGGTTCCTTGAGGACAGGATGTCATCCTCATCTTTTTATTCCTATGGTACCAAGTGCCTAGTAGGCATAATACAAGCACTTTCCAGAACACCTCAGTAGGTATTCACTTAGAAATCTTAGGATGGGAAAGACTGTTATAATCACATAGTCCAAACTCTTATTTTGTAAATGAACAACAACAAAAAAAGTGAAGAGCAGAGAAGTCAAGAGATTTGCCCAAAGAGACCTAGCTAAGGCACATAGCAGAGGCAGGATACAAATGCAGATCTTGTCATTCAAAGTCCAGAGTACTTTCTGGTCACCAGGCTACCGCTTGTGTGTTGATCTTATTTTGTGAGTAGATTGCATACATTTTCATGGATGAGTAGGAATTTAGAAGGCAGAGGAAAAAATGGTGAGCAAACCAGGAATGTGGCATGACCTCAGCAAAGTCCCGGAGGTGGAAATTTGTTTGGCATAATTTTGGGGGTACAACTATTAGGCCACAATGATTCCTATGTAAAAGAGTGGTGGGAGGCTGGGCTCAGTGGCTCAGCCTGTAATCCCAGCACTTTGTGAGGCCGAGCTGAGTGGATTGCCTGAGCCCGCGGGTTCGAGACTAGCCCGGGCAACTTGGCAAGACTTTGTCTCTACAATAAATCAAAAATTAGCCAGGCATGGTAGGTTCTGGCTACTTGGAAGGCTGAGGCAGAAGGATCACTTGAGCCTAGCAGGTCGACGCTGGGGTGACCATGAGCGTGCCACTGCACTTCAGCCTGGGTGACAGAGTGAGACTCCAACTCAAAAAAA